>NC_056751.1:20110753-20390753 GCF_019279795.1 Protopterus annectens | reverse complement strand
TGCTAACCACTGCACCACCCTGCCAAATGGAGCCTTGAAGCAATAGTACATTAAAAATACATTGGTGTGTCAGTACAATTTACTGGTATACTCTCTTTTTAGGCAACACATCATATATAAGCTGCATCAGAAAGTCCTTTGTTTGGCTTCTAATGTAAGTGGGCCACGGAACTGAAGACACAACATTTTTGCCTGGAGTATTAACATGTGAAGTTATG
This sequence comes from Protopterus annectens, assembly GCF_019279795.1. Classification (NCBI taxonomy): domain Eukaryota; kingdom Metazoa; phylum Chordata; order Ceratodontiformes; family Protopteridae; genus Protopterus; species Protopterus annectens. The sequence goes on along the minus strand of NC_056751.1, from coordinate 20,390,535 downwards.
AGAGGTGGGGGAAGGAAATGAGAAGAAAAGTAAAGCAGGATGTAGGCAACACAGCTAGAAAGTGAGGCAGACAACAGGACCCCCTTCAACCAGGTAGACGTCAATCATGCCCTGACAGAGGGGTAACCCTTTTGGCTTTATTGGGTAGTAAGCAGACAGGGGGACCAAGGCCTAGGACTCATAGATTGTTGCTTTGTCTCTCTGACCCCTTCAGTTAGCTGAGCTGCTTTTGCTTGTAAATTTCATAGGATGATGGTTCTTCATTGAACATTTATTTCCATTACAATTGCTCTGTGGTTATTGGCAAATATGACTGTGTTTATTTCCATCCTAAGGCAATGTATACAGTCCAAAGAAACTGAGGACCCAGTAGATGGTAGTGGAAGTGATAAGGACAGTACAAGAGGATATAGGTGAAGCAGGCAAGGGATGGGGGTGTCCAAGTAAGTGGTTGGGAATCATAACAGATGTTATAACACGGGAGGAGGAGGAAAAGGTAAATCCTCTACAGTGGAAGAATTACAGTGAGAACAGAGAAGAACCCAACCTACCCTTCTTTGTAAAACCAAGAAAAACTGTAAATTATGGAGGCCGGAATATGTTGAATGACAGGTGTGGCTGCATTAATGTTAAGGATGGAATTCCTGTTTTTCCCAAGAGATTTTTCAGATTTTTTACCTTTTTCAGCTAGTGTTAAAGTGAGTAGTCAACAATTAAATCAGAAAGGGGACCTGTGGAAGGTGATATGGGCAGGGGCGGCCCGTGCTATCGGACTGCCGGTCTGCATCCCCCTCAACCTGAAAGTACAGATAAAATAAAAAATAAAACGAAAAAATATTTTTAAATTTCGCGGACTTCGTGCATGCCTGCTGAGACAGTCTAGTGCATGGAGCATGCGCACGGCAGTCCTGATTGAGAATCATGGACAGGAGCACTCCCACAAGTCTATGCAGTTTTAAACTGCATAGACTGCCTGGGGAAACGCGTCGGGGTCAGACTGCAATGTCGGCAGTCAGGGGAAGGATCAGATTGGAGTTTGCTGCAGGGGAAGATCTCGTGACGGGCAAGCTAAGGATCTGGACTGGAGTAGAGTTCACGACGGGCAGGGTCGGATTTGCGTGGGATTTACTTACTGAATGTATGGTGGCTGCAGTCTCGTCGGGATTTACGTACTGGATGTATGGTGGTTTTATGGACAGGGATTTACTACAGGACCAGGTAAGTGGAGTGTGTGTGTGGTTTTGCATTTACTACAGGATGTGGAGTGTGTGGTTTTGCTACAGGACCAGGTGTGTGTGTGTGTGTGTGTGTGTGTGTGTGTGTGTGTGTGTGTGTGTGTGTGTGTGTGTGTAAATGCCTCAGGTGGGATGTACTGGTGATTAGACTCATGGTGGTGTGGTAGGGAATACCTCAGGCTTGAACCCTGTACATTGTATGCAGGTGTTAAAGACTTGAATTCCCTACCCACCACCATTTGTAAAAAATTGCAGATTTTTGCCTCCTATTTGATCTGATCTATTCCTCATAATATCTGTGGTTTTTAAATATTGTAATGCTTGAAATTTGATGGTGCAGTGGTAGCATTGATGCCTCATAGCTATAGGTTCTTGGGTTTGGCTCTTGGCTGGGGTGCCTTCTTTGTGGGGGGGTCTGTATCTTCTCCCTGTGTTTGTGTGGGTTTGCTTTTGTGTCCTCCCATGTTACAAAGACATGTCTGCATTATTTCTTCCTGGGCCTCTGCTGAGAATTGTTTTTTTTTGTTCCAAGCCAAACTGTCCTGATTAACAAATGTTAAATAAAATTGACAGGCATTTGAATTTCAGACTTCAGGTTTCTGAATGTTTAATTCCTTGCATATTTGATGGTGCAGTGGTAGTATTGTTGCCTCACCGCTATAGGTTTTCTGGTTTGATTCTTGGCTGGGGTGCCTTCTGTGTGGAGTCTGCATCTCCTCCCTGTGTTTGTGTGGATTTGCTCTGGTGCCCTGTCATTTTACAAAGACGTGTCTGCAGTATTAATCCCTGGGTCTCTGCTGAAAATTGTTTTTGTTTTGTCAGCAGTAAAATTGACAGGCATTTGAATTTCAGACTTCATGTTCTTCAGAATACATAGTAACACAACCTTTTTTTTTCTAGCAATTTTCTAAGTTTATAAGATGAATATTTTAAATGTGTCCCTATTTTTGGGACTGTATTCCCCCATTATTGGCTTCGTCCAGTTTTTTGTGCTAAGGTTGACCGCTATGGCAAGAACTGAATTCACTGAATATGTTTGAGGGCTGTATTCCCTCATTATTGGGTTTGTCCAGGTGTTTTGTACTAAGAGGTTGACAGCTATGGTGAGAACTGAATTCACTAAATGATAGCCATTTAAGTTTCAGTCTCCGTCTCTTTCAGAAAGCACCTGATGTGGCATAGTGGTATGTTACTCTGACTGTTTTGCTCAGGGACTTTGGCAGTAAAATGTATGGTGGTAACACAACATTTTATTCTAGCAACTTTCCAAGATTATACAAGCAATGTTTAATGTGTCCCTGTTTTTTGGGCTTTTGACCCCCCCCACAATACATTTTGGCTTTTTCCAGTTTTCTTGTGCTGTGAAGTTGAGATGCAGTTGAGTATTGAGTAGATTTTACAAGGAGCTGAGAGCTGCAGGGGAACAGAAGTTTAGTGCTTTGCCTTGTTAATACTATAGCACAACAGGTTATGTACTTGATTTTGATGCAGAAGGCTATGGGTTCTACTCCCACAAGGGGTGGATGCTGCCGTACTGAGAATGTTCTCCTTGGTGAAGATACTATGAATCTGTTATCAATTTGCCATCCATTTCCTCTTGCAATATTATTACTAGCTTATCATATTTTAATGTAATATAGGCAATTTATTCCTGAGGGGCAACAGACACTTTATTTTTCGATGAAACCATGAAATATAAAGGTGATTGCTAGCAGCAACCTCTTCATTAGTTACAGATTTCTTTAATGTGGAATTATTTAGATGACTTTTACTTCAGAGATTGTGTATATTTACTGATAATGGACTGTAGAATTGTGCATATTTACTGATAAAGGTGGACTGTAGAATTGTGCATATTTACTGATAATGGTGGACTGTAGAATTGTGCATATTTACTAATAATGGTGGACTGTAGAATTGTGTATATTTACTAATAATGGTGGACTGTGGAAGTCTGAGTAGACTTTTTTATGATAAATGTTCTCAACTGGGCAGTTTTGCCATTATGGGTGCATACGTTTTGTTTCATTGCTTACTGGAAAAATGTTCAAAACAAATTTAAAACACCCTCTAACAACTGTACTGTATTGTACACAGAATATAATTTTAGTACAATGAGGAAGGTGTATTAAAGAGCACATGTATGTTTCATGATTTGAAAACAGCCCAAAATTAATCTTTATCTGCCACTGGCAAAATGTATTTTCTTTGAATGTGGGTTTCAATGCTGTTTCAATGAATGTGAGTTTCAAGGGCAGAGAAGTTTTAATGCTAAGTTTTCATTGTGAGAGTGCATTGCTTTGTTTAGCAGATGACTTAGTGTTTGTGCTGTAAAATACAAAATAAAACTTTCAAATGAAGTCCAACTCATCATAGAAGTAAAGCAGTATGCACATTAGTGTTTATGGTAAATGGAGTGAAATAGCCAAGTAATGGTTCATTGGAATGGCTGCAGAGGCTCCATTCAACCATTATTTTGTCGGGGGGAAGGGCAGCAAACTCAGACAGGCCCAGCTGAACTATACCTCCCAACTGACAAGATTTTCAAAGAATGAATAGATTTTTGCTTCTTATTTTTGGTTTGTTCTTCATAAAATTTGTAGTTTTCTGGCAAATCATTTAGGAATTAAGTCACTAAATAATGATACACTGAGTTTCAGACTTCATAACCTTCAGAAAAATGTATGTTAAAGTAAGAGCTGTTCTATCAACTGTCTCAATTTATACAAGAGCAATTTTTAGTACTGTTTATATGTGCCCCCAATATATTTGGCCTTGTTCAGATTTACTGCATTAACAGGTTGAGAGGTACATGCAAATAAATTGCTTTATAGAATTAGGCATAGCCAACCTCTCAACTGTCCCCGATTTTGGCTCAAAATGTTGCTCTTCCCCTAATAATCCCTCCATAAAATAGCAATTTTGGAAGAAAACATGGAGGGTTTACAATTAAGAAATAACTGTAATAATCAAAGTTATAGATTACTTAGTTGAAATGCATGTAGATTCTTTTATTTTGTCAGCTGCTCAAGGTAGCAGTACTAATATTAAAGTGTCCCTTCCTTGGCATGTTCCCAGCTGTATTGTGTGTCTATTTTATATTTTTGCATCACATTTTTGGTCCATTTTTCATAAAATTGTGTGTTTTGGCAAATTAGTGACAAATCACTAAAGACTGAAGTTAGAAAATGACAGACATTTGAGTTTCAGATTTTATACCCTTCAGAAAATTCATACTAATGCAAGACCTATTCTATTATCTAGAGCAGTATTTAAAAATTGGCCTTATTTTTGGGCCTTTGTCCCACTTCTGTGTATGGCTTTGTCCAGATTTCTTGCTCTTGATGTTGAGAGGTATGACAAATGTGTCAGGGCCATCACAGTCAGCCAGAGACATTTCAAATTGTGACATACTTGTTGCACCCCACTCCCCCATGTAGTGACTCTGGATGTGTCCAAGCAAGGCAAGGAGTAGTTGTGTCTACCTTGGATGGGGAGGACACACTGCATAAGTACTACAGTGGCTTTTCATCTGTCCTTGATTTTGCAGAATGGTCTGGTTTCTGTCATATTTTTGTACTGTTGATTTATGCTTATTACTCAGATTTATGCTTATTACTCAAAGTTCCTGTTGCTCTGTGTTTAAGTAGCAATGCTTTAATGACCATAAGGTAAGCTTGTCTGAGATCATAAGATGCAAGTAAGCTTTAATAAGCATACTGTTAAAGAATTGCCAACATTGAAAGCCTTTCTGTTGTTGCCATGCAGAAAATGCTTGACTAGATAATGTATAAACCTTGGGTATTAAAGGACAGGATTCCATTATTTTAAAAAGCTCATTACACTTGTTGGAGACTTCCAGTCATCTCTACAGACTTTGACCATAAACTAAACAGAATGCCAATCATGTGTGGTCCATAACCTGTACAGTAATCCTTTAAGCAATGTATCTTGAGCTTGTTTCTTGTTTGCTTTTCATTTTTTACTTTGATCATGTTTTCCCCATGAAACAAGTTGTCAGGCAGCAGGTCTTTTTTTGGATAAGAAACATTTTTACAAGTGGGGGCATCACAGAGATTTCTACTTTCAGCATGTTACTTGGTACTTTAATAAAGCTGAATATATTATAATTAGAACTACAGTGCAAGGAGAAGTGGTTTGAGTTGAGTGCTTCTGGTTTTTCTTATACTTGATTTTGACTGGCATGCCAGTAATGTATTTAAAAAGTAATTTATTTTTTCATGCCTCACAACCTTTTGTTTCCATCTAGATATTAAGCAAGCTGTCATGCGGCCAATGCATTGAAATATTTTTATTCTTCTACACTTATTTTTATCTTGATTGGACTTTCATAATGATGGTTTGCCACCCAGGGCAGCGTATTTAATTAAAGTTAGTTTTTGTGGTTTTGTGCATAGCTCCTCCCCTTTCTAGTTGACCACACCCCTTCCCATGACCCCACCCATTCAGCTGTCTCCTGCAGCCCCCCTGTGATTTGAAGTCACCAGCCGCCACTGCAGAAAGGGGTGAGACTTCAGTTAATTAGGCAAATTAAAACATTTCATGATTTAGGGTGAGCTTACTTACTGGTTGTCCATGTAATATTCTACCATGCGGGAAATTGTGATACAGTAAACTTTTGTGTCAAATTTGGGAATCATGAGCACTGCCAGGAAGCTGGATGGAGACATTGGTGATACAGTTGTATGCTTTACACACTACCTGGCACTGATGGAAAGATAACCCTCCCTAACATGGAACCTCTTCCCCTGTGGATGAGGTGGAGCCAGAAAGCCACATGGCTGCAATCTGTCACACCAAGCACCTCTGGAAAATATGCCAGACCACAGAAAGCATGTATGGCAGTGTCTCAGTCCTGTGGTGACTGTAACAGAGATGTGCTCATCCACAAGGGCTAAAATTTCATTGAGGAACTGCTGTAGTATGTGTTCAAGCTGATTTATTATATACAAATACAAACATATATACAAACTAGTTGTCTCATGCATAGATGTTCACACTCTGGCTGTGCTTACAAAATAGCACTGAAGATAGCATGTGCCTGCTCTTTATACTGCACGTTCATGTCTTGGAAATGCTTCTTAAAGGTTCAACACATCTGTTATTCTACATTCTCCCTCTTTGAAAAAATGACGTAGACATTATTGACTGACATGCTATAGATACAAAGCAATTTTCATCATGCAATTATACAAAACTATACACATATATACAACTTTATCTAAGTTGCTGTATATCTCACACTGGGCTTGGAGATACAACCAAACCATGTGACATGTTGGGAGGGTGGCCTAATGGTTAAGGTGTTTGCCTTACAAACACAAGGTGCAGGGTTTGAGTCTCACAAGGGATAATTGGCTAGGCTTAAAATGGCTCGCAAGTGCAGTTAGCTTAGTACTAACCTATGAACGTATAAACTGGAAGTGGTATTAGCAAATGGGATTGTCTCTGCCGAATGTTCAGTCTTAGGAACGTTATGAACATTATCAGAAACTGTACTGGGAATTAAGACATGTTCTGTGATGGGAACAATGTCTGAATCACTCTGAGATTTAGAGTCTGTATCACAGGAACAATGCTGCAGTAACCGTTCTGGTACAGGAAGCAAATGTCTACGATTCCTCCTATACTCCACACCCTCAGATTTCTCATGATAGAACCTTGGCTCTTCGCATATTTTTTTTACTTGACCAATCTTGTCGAAACATTTCACTGTTTGTATCCTCACTGTCTCTACATCTTTTAACAGATGAAGAAATCTGCTCAATTTATCATAGCTGGACTTCTGGAAATAATGCTTTCTGAACAATTGGGCTTTTATTGCTTTATTCTTTTTAGCTTTAGGCCTCAATAATCTGGAACTGATGGGCAATGTTGTTCTGGTTTGCCTAGATAGAAGTCTTTTAGCAGGTGAGCCAAGTATATCGTCACAGGGTATGTTTCTGAGATTAAGTTTAAAATGACATTGGTATTGTCACGCTTTGACTTCTCAAGTAATTGCTGTGCACTCTGTACTGCATGCTCAGCTAGTCCATTTGACTGTGGATATTCTGGACTACTAGTAACATGTACAAAGTCCCATTCTCTTGCAAATTTCTGAAACAACTGACTGGTAAATTGGGTACCATTGTCAGAGATAAGCTTTTATGGACTTCCATGGATTGAGAAATGACATTTCAACTTGGTAATAACATTAGTGGATGTTTGGTTAGGTAGTAGATTGTTCTCAAACCAATTTGAATAAGAGTCTACCAGTACTAAGTAATGTTGATTGTTCCACTCGAATATGTCATTGGCTACTGTTGACCAAGGTAGTTCAGGAACTTGACTTAGCTGAAGTTATTCTTTTTGCAAATATGGTTTAGTACTATTACATACTGAACAAGAAGAAAGTACTCTCTTAATGTCTTTTGCTAGAGAAATTCATAATACTAGTCCTTTTGCCCTCCTTTTAGTAGCTTTGGAATCTGGGTGAGCATGATGGAAAATCTGGATGTATTCTTGCTGTAAGGAAGCAGGAACAATTTTAGGACCTTTGAGAATAATGCCATCTTCCATCAACATCTCATCTCTGTAAGGAAAGTAGGGTTGCACTTCAGGTGGTACACTAGATTGCTTTGATGGCCATTCAGCATTAATGTAGTGGTTAAGGTTTTGCAAAACTGGATCAGTCTTCATATGATCTCTTAGCTCATCAAGTCTTGTGGTAGTAAAATTATGCACTTACATGACATTGAAGTCAAAATTTTCTGCGTCAAGCTGTTCCGTTGTATTTCTGAGTGATCTGGATAAGATGTCAGCCAGATAAAGAAATTTGCCTTTTGTATAGACCATTTCAAAGTTGTACTTTTGCAGTTTAAGCATCATTCTTTGCAATCTCGCTGGAACTGAATGCATAGGCTTCTTTAAAATAGTAACCAAAGGTTGATGATCAGTTTCACTCTGAATATCTCATCCATGGATATAATCATGGAACTTGGAACATGCAAACGCTATTCCCAAAAGTTCTTTCTTAGTTTGGCCATATTGCATTTCAGTTTGGGTAAGTGTTCAAGAAGCATAGGCTACTGGTCTACCCTGTTGAAGAATAACTGCATCAAGACCAAATTTTGAATCATCGCAGGAAAGAGTTACTGGTTTGTTGACATCAAAATATCTTAATATAGGTAGAGCAGCTATTTTCTGCTTAAGGTCTTCAAATGCTCTCTGGTGATGTTTTAACCATGACCATGTAACATTCTTGCATGTTAGCTCTCTCAGAGGCACTGTCAACTCACTGAAGTCCAGTATAAACTTGCCTAAATAGTTGACAATACCAAGAAAAAGTTGTAGAGCTTGAACATTATCTGGTGCTGGCATCTCAAGAATGGCTGCTTGCTTGGACGGGTCTGGTCTCAGGCCAATGCTATAAACAAATGACCTACATATGTAACTTCTGGTAGTCTGAATTTGCACTTTAGAGGATTGAGCTTTAAGTTCACTTCACGTGCTCTGTCTAGAACTCTCTTAAAATTTCTGTCATGCTCTGCTTCACCATTGTCTCTGACTAACAAATCATCTACTATTATGGCACAGGGATAACATGAAAAAATATGCTCTATTGCATGCTGAAAGACTTCACTTGCAAAATTTATTCCAAATGGCATCCTTAGAAATCTATGTCTTCCAAATGGGGTACTGAATTTAGCCAGTAATGAAGATTTGTGATCAAGCATTTGCCAAAATGAACTTTTTGCATCTAAAACAGAAAACGTAATGGCATTTAGTATTAGGGCTTCGACTGTACGCATGGGATGATGCGTTCTTTTTAATGCTTTGTTCAAATCTCTTGGGTCAATGCATATTCTGATTTCAGCTGAGCCTTTTTTGTGAGCTGCTACCATGGACGTCACCCATTGGGTAGGTTCTATAACTGGACAAATTACACCTTGCTGCAACATTTTGTCCAGCGGAGCTTTGACTTTATGCTGTATAGCTATCGGAACTTTTCTTGCTGGTCTGACTACTGGACTGATCTCTCGGTCTAACTTCATAAAATACAGAACTGGAAGTTTGCCCAACTTGTCATCGAAAACATCAGCATACTCCGAAAAAAATAGTGTTAGTGAAGCTGGGGCTGGGACATGTGCTTATCTGATGAACTTTGGTAAAAGAAAGCAGATTCATTCCCAAACTGTCTCTGAGACCTAATAATGACAGCACAGGTCTTCGGACTACATAGAATAATAAGCTGTAACAGTTCTTGGCAACATAACATGAAAGCACCACTGTGCCTTTAGGTTGAATTTCTTCACTTCCATAAGCAACAGGTTTCGCACAACTGGTCACATTTAGTTGTTCACCAGCTCTCACCTTAGCAAACATATCTGCAGACATAACATTAAACCAGTGTCTACTTTGAGCTCATTGGGTTAACCATTGATCTGGACAGTACAAAATACTTCATTCTTTTCCAATAAATCTACTGCTTCAATCTTTTCACCAATTACTGATACACCATCTACATAGAAAGCAAACAGTTGCAGTTCAACTTGATCAATTTGCTTTTTCGAATGACCCTTCTTTATAACAGTGTGAGGCTTACTTGATTTGCAAAATTTTTGAAAATGGTTCAATTTCTTACATCTATGGCATTGCTGACCAAATGCTAAACACTTCTCTCTTTCAGACTCATGATTGGTACCACAATTGCAACAGTTAAAAATAATGCTTAATTTAGGTTTTACTGACTCGTCCTTGTATGGCGCTGAGCATGCTTCTTTAACAGAACTGGTCTTAGAACTTGCTGAAAGGTTACAGGACCTCCTAGGAAAACATCGCAGGAGCTGTAGCTGCCATGTGCTTAGGACTTTTTCTGCCTGCTACATGTTGCATACTGTCTACATTTGGTGTGGAGCCTGCTGAAACCATGATCTTATCACTTGCAAGCATATTTGTGTGCCTTTCTGTAACTTCAAGAATTTGACAAATCTCAGTAGCTTTGCTCAGCATCATATCATTGTCACAAAGCAAAATCTTTCTCACAGCAGCATTATTAATACCATACACGAGCCTGTCCTTTATTAACTCATCTTTTAGGTCACCAAACTTACACATTTTAGCTTTATTTCTCAGGTCAGTAATATAAGCTGCAAAGGTTTCTCCTTGCTTTTGATCTCTCGTGTAAAACAAATGCCTCTCTAATGTAACATTGGTCTGGGGGTTGCACATTTCTCTAAATTTGAGCTTCAAACACTCGGGGTCTTCCCTTGATTCAGCGCTTACAACAATATGATGATTTGCCCTTCATCTTCATATACTGCTGGTGCAAATACAAATGAACGCTGTCTTTCTATGGCCTGGGACCCTGCTCGATTTAGCAAAATGAATGTGCGTCTTTATCAGAATAAGCTGCTTGTATGACTATATCATACTCATGCTCAAATATTCTCTAATTCTATGCAATGTTCTGATCGGTTTGCGAAAGTCGTCTGCCATATTAATACATCTCAGTGAAGACTTTTGCCAGGATGCAAGAACACACACATATGTACATATGCCTGAAATTTATGCCAGTACTTGTAACTACACCCAATAGCACAAAAAGCCTCTGTATAACTGAACTTTACGAAATATGTTTTCTGGGCACTGTAATGCTCTTGAAATCACCGTACTGTAAAAGCCACTTATCATCGTTTTAAGAAACATTTCAAATAACTGCACTATGCGAGTAAACTGGGCATAAGAAGCTCAGAGTAAGAAACATTTTGAAGCAATTGCACTTTGCGAATAAACAGTACACAGCACACTTAAATGTCCCCAGAATGGCTGTACTTTGTCAAACAACTCTGTATAGTGCAAGGAACACTCTGTAATGGTGGCAATTTGTGAATAGACACATCCAAGACAAGAAACTTTTTTGAAATGGCTGTATTTGACTGCACTTTACGGAATAGTGGCACTTTGCACACAACAAACTCTTCAGAATAAATGCACAGTAATAACCAAGCACTGTAAGCACTTTTACACACTTTCAGATACTTCGAATAACTCTAGTTACATTATTCAGATCTCCAGTCAATACGAAGTAGTAGTTTATGAGAAAACACAGTAATTTGCCAAAAAACATGCAGTTGCCTTGCTTTACTTATATGTAATGTGCCCTTAGTTATATTTGTTTTGCTCATTTAATCTCTTTCATGCCCATTATAGTCTCTTGTGCTCGTTTTGACTCTAAACATGCTCATTTTACTTTAAACTTGCTCGTTTTGCAATTTTGAGGCAATTCTGAACCTTTTATGTGCTTGCCTGATGCTCGTTTTATCAATTGTCTTAATTTCAAACACTTTGCTTAATTAATAAACTTTTTTATACTTTCCGTTTGCTTAATAAACGTTTTTGTACTATTTGCTTAGTAATGCATTTTGTGCCCTTGTAATGCTCCATTTTATCTCTTTTATAAAATAAATCATTTGTGCAAGTCTTCATTACCTTTAGTTCATTTCTGGCCCTTTTTTTGCATTTGGTTCACCCAGTTTGCCTTCACTGTTAACTTTGCACCTTGTGGCTCTGGATAGCAGTCTCCGTAATCTTGGTTCTGACACCATGTCGCTCGTCTAGTCAGGATGAAGTAGACAAACATTGTGGGTTCTGTTCAAGCAGCTTTATTATATACAAACATATATGCAAACTAGTTGTCTTATGCATAGATGTTCACACTCTGGCTGTACTTACAAAATGACACTGGAGATAGCATGTGCCTGCTATTTATACTGCACGTTCATGTCTTGGAAATGCTTCTTAAAGGTACAACACATCAGTTTTCTACATTCAACATGTCCCAAGTTTGTCTCTGAAAAGTCCCCATGACAAGTATAGTAAGGACTAACCACATCTTTGTACCTACAGAAATAGGAAGGTCAGTCATTCTCCTTGTTCCAATTTGTGGACCATACAAGTTTAGCAAAGCTGTAGTAATACAAGCGCACCACCATGTAACAACCTAATAAAACTCCAAAAAATCTCAGGTAAAACCAAAGTCCACGCTTTATTGAACAACAGAGTTCCTGTCAATGTGAAAGTGATCAAGAACCCCCTGCTTCTGAAAAAGTGTAATGCATTTGCCATTACCAGTAGCAAACCCTGCTTAGGACACCCAGTTATGTACAACGGTCACAAGAGTTTCAGACTACCACCTCACATTTATAGCATCACTAGTTCCAGCTGCTTAAAAACTGAAGTCAAGCACTAAAGCCTGTCCTTGCCTAAATCCTCCATAATCTTTATTTTCCTTTCGTTTTCTTTTCACTACCTGTCTACATCTAATAATTCAAAGACTAATCTGCTCACTAGACAATACTACATTATGCTAACTGGGAAATATATGTCATTATTGTAAATACTTAAATGTACTAGTTGTATTTACTTCATTTTTTTATTTTTATTACAGTTATTTGTTTCACCTGATTACTGCATATGTCATTTTTTGTTTATGTTGTATTGCTGCACTGTTTTTCTTGGGTTTTGTAGTTTGCCTACTATGTTATCTTTTTATGTTTGTATTGCTAGAGCTTTTCTCCTCGGGTCTCCACTGAAAACTGGCCATTGGCTCAGATGGAGTAACCCAGTTAACAAATGTCAAATAAATAAGTAGGATATGAAACAAGAAAGCTGACAGCCACACCAAGCATCTTTGCTGATTGCAAAGTGACCAGAAATATCTGTGCGTTCCTTTCTATAACCTATGAATGCTACTCACACTTGTGTAGCAGTATGTGACTCTGAATTGCAAAAGGTGAGAAAGTTGCCCCTTTAGCATGCTATCATTATGTCATTTACATACCTTTCCTCATGCATGCATACATCTCTCTTTACAGATTTTTGAAGGTTGCACGTATGTGCAATAAAACTCTGAGACACTTTTCTTGCATGTATGTGCAACTTGTGCAAGCATGCATTGTGCACATGCATACCTGCCAATGAATGGCATCCTGTGTATATAAAGTAAGGTAGTATACTGAAAAATAAGCTGAGTGATGGAATGGAAAAAGGAGATTCTGATGATAAGATTTCAAGTAAAGGATGTGGAGGAGAGGCAAACATTTGATAATATTAATAGAGCAGTGATGATCCTGAGGGAAGAAAAATGTAAAAAATACTACTGTTTTAGTGGGTCTTGAAGCTGAGAAAGCACTTGACAAGAGTAAGCTGGGATTTTATGAGTAGGGCAGTGAAAGCATTTGCATTCCCTGATACAATAATAAGATTAATTAGGAGGATATGTGAAGGAGGCAAAAAATAAAGTGGGAGGGTTCCTCTCTGAAAAGTTGTGTTTAAATAATGGAATCAGGAAGGGATGTCATCTTTCCCCTTTGTTATTTGTATTATATTTAGAGCCATTGGCAAAGAAAATATAGGACTTTGAAATTCAAGGATATAAGTGGTATGGTAATCAAGAGAAGTTTGCTTTCTTGCAGACAGTATTATTTTGTAACTGATAAAACCAGAAAAGTACATCTTGGTGTTGTGGAACATACTGAGACAGCTTCAGTTTTTTTCAGGAAATAAAATGAATGCAGACAAAACAAAGGCTATAGGTATAAACTGTGTGCTCATAAATGAATTGGTTCAGCAATATCCAAATTTATGAGGACACAATAAAGTGAAGTACTTAGAAGTATGGGTTAAAAGGGATCCTGTTATGGCAGTTAAGGATACCTGGGAAGAGGCTAATCAAAAGATAATACAAAAACTAAGAAAGTGGAAGTTCTTATTTATGGATACAGATAGCAAGATACAAGTAGGGAAAATGTTTTTAGTCCCTTTAGTTTTATATACGGGTCAGGCATAGTTTTATCAACCATAGGAGTAGTTGTGGACAGTAATTAAAAAAGGAGTAAAGGATTTTATCTGGGAGGGGAAAAGAGCAAGGGTCTAGTGGGATAAGTTGATCCTTCCAGTAAAACAAGGTGGTTTTGGATTACCTGATTTGAAGGGATATTTTTGAGCCACACAGTTAAGGCTCATGTACATAACACAAGCAGAAAGCTATAATTCAGAGTGGAAAGGGCTGATGATAAAGTGGGGGGGGGGGGGATTCAAGAAATGGGGAAAGAGTGGGAATTTGGATGCAGATCCTTAAGGAGAATAGCAGCAGCCATACAGAATGTTGTATTCATAAAGTAGCAGAAAGTATTTTAAGACCTAAGCCAATGCAAGAATGATCAAAAGAGATTCTGCCAAAAGGGATGACTGCAAGCAGGTATACAGAGAACAGGGAAGATGGGGATGGAATTTAATAAAGAAAAATGGCAAAGGAACCAAGGTATTGGGAGCAAATAACTAGAGAAGGAGGTGTAATAGAGTGGGAAGAGGCCAAGAAGACATTTGGACTGCAGGTTAGAGATTGCCTTCCATATATAGCAGATTATAGGCAAAGAGAAAGAGATAGAGGAGTCTTAATTAAGTGAAAGATCTGCTCTGGTAGGTTTTTAGTTGAATCTAGAACAGAAGCTGCTGTTAAAAGAGGGATAATTAGTAGGCCATCTAAAATATTGCACGATAACTATAAGAATCAAACAGAGGAGGTTAGAAAAGATTCGGAAGAGAGACTGTAAAATGAATGAAGAGAATGAGAGAGGTAGAAGGCTGGATGATGTAGGGATAGTGAATCAGGAAGTGCAGTGGATTAGCAAGGAGGAAGTAAGGACAGTTATGAAGAGGATGAAGAATGGAAAGTCTGTTGGTCCAAATGCCATACCTGTGGACACATGTAGATTTTTAGGAGAGATGGCAGGGTGGCTTTTAACCAGATTGTTTAACAAAATCTTGGAAAGTGAGAGGATGCATAAGGAGTGGAGAAGAAGTGTATCAGTACCGATTTTTAAAAATGAGGGTGATGTGCAGAGCTGTAGTAACTACAGAGGGGTAAAATTGATCAGCCACAGCATGAAGTTATTGGAAAGAGCAGTGGAAGCTAGATTAAGAAGGAATGTGATGATTAGTGAGCAGCAGTACAATTTCATGCCAGGAAAGAGAACTACAGATGCGATGTTTGCTCTGAGGGTGTTGATGGAGAAGTATAGAGAAGGTCAAAAGGAGTTGCATTGTATCTTTGTGGACTTGGAGAAAGCATATGACAGGGTGCCTAGAGAATAGTTGTGGTACTGTATGAGGAAGTCGGGAGTGGCAGAGAAGTATGTAAGATTGGTACCAGATATGTACGAGGACAGTGTGACAGTGGTGAGGTCTGCTGTAGGAGTGACAGATGCATTCAGGATGGAGGCGAGATTACATCAAGGATCAGCTCTGTGCCCTTTCTTATTTGCAATGGTGATGAACAGGTTGATAGACGAGATCAGACAGGAGTCCCCATGGACTGTGTTTGCCGATGGCATTGTGATGTGTAATGAGAGTAGGGAAAAGGTTGATGAGACCCTGGAGAGGTGGAGATATGCTCTGGAGAGGAGAGGAATAAAGGTCAGCAGGACTAAGACAGAATAGATGTGTGTGAATGAAAAGGAGGACAGAGGAATGGTGAGGATGCAGGGAGTAGAGTTGGCGAAGGTGGATGAGTTTAAATACTTGGGATCAACAGTTCAGAGTAATGGTGAGAGGTAAAGAAGAGAGTGCAGGCAGGGTGAAGTGGGTGGAGAAGACCATCAGGAGTGATTTATGACAGGCAGGTACCAGTAAGAGTGAAAGGGAAGGTCTACAAGATGATAGTGAGACCAGCTATGTTATATGGGTTGGAGACGGTGACATTGACAAAAAGACATGAGTTAGAGCTGGAGGTGGCAGAGTTAAAGATGTTAATATTTGCATTGGGTGTGATGAGGATGGACAGGATTAGAAATGAGTATATTAGAGGGTCAGCTAAGGTTGGATGGTTTGGAGACAAAGTCAGAGAGTCGAGATTGCATTGGTTTGGACATGTGCGGAGGGATGCTTGATATATTGGGAGAAGGATGCTAAGGATGGAGCTGCCAGGTAAGAGGAAGGCCTGAGATAAGGTTTGTGGATGTGGTGAGAGAGGGCATGCAGATAGTTGGTGTGACAGAGCAAGATGCAGAGGACAAGAGGAAATAGAAACAGATGATCCGCTGTGGTGACCCTTAACGTGAGCAGCCAAAAGAAAAAGAAGAAGGGAAGAGAGACTGGAAAAACAATTCACAAGGAAACAATGGGAGGACATATGTATGGCTCCCAACTATGCAACAAAATCCAGAAGATTTAGTATTTTTGCTTGGAAGTGTTTGCATAGGTATTTGTATACCCCAAGCAGACTTCAAAGAAGTTTTCCTCAGCTAGAGCTAGATAGCAAATGTTAGAGGTATTATGGGGAAAAAAATACTGGGAAACATGTTTTTTTGGGACTGCAGTATGTTGGCAGATGTAAACATTTCCCTACAGTGTACTCTGTCAGAATTATTGGGGGAGCAAATGATTACTATAAGTATGGAAATTATTCTTTTGAGCTGGGACACAAGATCTGAATTGCCTAGACATTTAATTCTGTAAGATGCCAAAAAAGCAATTACTAGAAAATGAAAATTAAAACTAAACCCACTATATGAGAAGTACTGAATACTGTAAAAGAGATAAAAGAATTGGAAGTGGAATATGTAGAAAAAGTAAGGGGCAAATTACTTGTAAATACATGGAATTTGTAGGAACAGTACGCAGACTGATGTACAAGAGGAGGATTGAGGTTTAAGAGAAGGCAGGAATTGAGTGATTTATGTAATGTTGGACTGAGAGACAGTTGTTATAAAGAAAGAGAAGATGCAATGTGTAATGTGTGTAAATGGAAAAATGTCAATATGGTCTGTTTTTTTTTCTATTTATTTTTTTAATTTCTCCAAATCTTTTGGGTTTCTAATACCATGATGGGAATAGACCACATTCCTAAGTCAAAGTATGATTAAAGTTCATGAAATTAGTATTGCTTCAGTGTTTGATGTCAGCCAGAAGTGCTCTTCCCAGCACACACAATGAACCCAGTAATGACTCCTCCTGCAATTCGTACAGTTACATGTGTTGCTAACATATTCAAATACGATTATGATTCTTTTTTATAAGACCCGTTGCTCCTTCGACTATTGGAACTGTCTGAGTGTTTTTCTTTCATATTGCTCTCATTTCTACCTGCAAATGTGTCTCTTTGTACTCAAGACAGTGTAGTCGGTGGGTGTAGCGATTTCAATGATCAATGTTATTTTTGTCTTCTTTTCATGGACCACTATATCTGATTTTCTCACATCTGCCTTTTGAACTGTTGATAATGGGTGATCCAATGTGATGTAGACTTCATCTTTTTCTATAATGCTTTGTGGCTCATGTTTCCAGTGTTTTTCAGCTACGTCAGTATTATAATGTTTGCACAATCTCCAGTGCAACAGTCTTGCCACTGTTAAATATAATATACTAAGGTATAAAGTTGGTTGTAAATTTTTTGCTGCATAAATAATATATAATGTATAAGATTTAAATAAATTAAAAAATAGAGTTTAATATGTAATAATCAGCATCCATGCAATACCATAATTTGGATGGAAAAAAAAATCTGAATGGACATTTTTCCCCTTACAGACTCAAAACAGGGATGTAATGCACAAAAAAAAAAAAAAAAATCTTTTTTAATGGACATTTTTTTTTCTTACAGACTCAAAAACAGGATGTATGCAGAACAAAAATGCAAAATCTGCTTTTAACATTATTATAATGCTTTCAGTATACAGTCCTTCTGCCATTAGTGTATCACAACCAGCAACAAGGTATGCAAACTGTTTCCAATTCTGTTTTACAAAACCTATATTTGTCTGTTTCTCCCACATGTTAAATGTACTTTGTAAACCAGCGTGTACGTAGCCCATTATCCTGGGCCACCAATATTAACCTTTCATCTTTTGATTTGAATTTGCCTGTCCTTAACCATTCCTGCATTTGATCCTGATCAACATGAGGTTCTTCCAGGAGTTTTCTATACTAGCAACTATATTTAGGCATTTTCCACATGTCTTGCCTTCTCATCTGATTCTTCACCTTGTATTCTTTCTTTTGTTTTTTGACACATTCAGTTGTTGCCTGATTTTTTATCTACTTCTGGTTTGATTTCCATTCCCGCTTGATACCGATATGCTTCTGCTAGACTAAGAAGGGAAGTCATCTTAGATTTATTCTCCTCATGTTTCAGAACTTTCACTATGTTTGGGTCTAGTGAGGTCAGCAGATTATGTATCCAGTACCACGATTGAAGATCTATACATATAATCAATTTCAAGGAGGCCCATACCTCCTTCAGAACGTGCAATATATAGTCTTGGTATGCACTGATTTTTTATAAATCATTTGATGAGTCTTAAGCATCCTTCTTGTTTTCCTGTCTAATCTATCCAACACCTTTTAGGCCAAGTTAGGACAGAAAGAGCAAATTGGTTAATAGCTTGAGTTTTGTTCCTAGATGTCAGCTCTGTTTTCAGGATTAATTTAAGTCTTCTAAAATATTCCTTACTAAGTTTTATTCACATTTATTCATGTTTTATTGTTAATCCTTCATCGATTCCCAAATATTTATACACTCCCTGTTGCTCAAGTTCTTTTGTGTCACATTCTTGTCCCAAACTGATGTTTTCTTGGTGCTGCAGTTTTCCTGCATTAAAAGTTGCTTTTACACATTTATCAAGACCAAATGACATTCTTATATCTTCTGAAAAAGTTTTGACTTGCAGTTTTGCTTTCATTTCCTCATCTGATGAGCTATACAGTTTTAACTCATTGACAAAGAGGAGATGAGAAGGCTTTACACTTTGTTACTTTCTGTGAGCCAAGTTATAGCCATGACCCAGTCTTTAAGCAGACAGTTTAATGGGTTAAGTGCAAGACAAAAGAGTAACGGTGACAGAGTCACTCTGGAATATGTTGTTAAAAAATGCCTATCTCCCTCAAATGACAGCATCATAGTATGCTTATGCCACCATCCCCCCAAGTCACTTCCAAGCAAATCCTGAGCACTCTCTCCAAGGCTAAAAAACTAGCTGTATGAGTCTTGACAATGTGGCAGATTTTGTTCATGTCAACACCATGTACTGCCAGGCTGACCACTTATTGCATTTATTTAATATCAGCCTCTCCACTGGAATCATGCCAGAAGTATGGAAAACTGCTGTAGTCATACCACTTCACTAAATGGAACCTACAACTGACCCGGACAACTGCAGTCCTATCAGCCTCACCAGCCTTGTTTGTAAGGTGGTGGAGTGCACCATCATGGACAGCATAAATAAGGACGTAGTCAGTCTTGAAACCTTAGATCCTTGCCAGTTTGGGTTTGTTAAAAGCTGACACTGCCTTTTAAACCTGTGGACTTTTTAGAACAAGTCAGTAATTAGTCTTGGGTAAATGAGTTCACACTATATACATGGACTTGGCCAAAACCTTCAGTACCATTCCATACTCAGGCATAATTGATAAGCTAATCCAAATAAATGTAAACCCTTATCTGTTAGTGTTGCAGGCACACTCTCAACTAAAAGAATAGTTGAAAACAATAACCCTCAGGTATCGATCCTGAGACCACTCTTCTTTGTTATCTACTTCTCTGACATTAAAGCAGACACCAAAGGTCCGTGGCTGGTGAAGTTTGTCAATGACTGCAAACTGAGAGCCATCATAAACACCCTATATGACCTACATATTCTCCAGGAGGGTCTAACTTGTACTAACAAGTGGTGCTTGGACCACAGCCTCAAACTAAATACACAAAAAATGCAGCACCATGTCCTGGCTAACCTGGTCACTCATTTTCCTGTCACGTAGTTTATAACCCCCTAAAAACTGACTTGGGACATTAGAAACTTAGGCAGCTTCATTGACAATGAACTATCCTTTGACTACCATGTGATCACTGTTGTTATGAAATTCTTTTTTATAGCTAGACTTCACAACAGGGACATATCTTTTAGTTCCAATGAAATCACTTTCACCCTCTGCTCCCTCCTTATTAGACCAATTAGCAAAAACACAAAGGCTTATCTTCATTTAATTAGCCCCACCTCCTTAAAGCACTCTCACTGTTTTCAGTTCCCTCCCGAGTATTAAGGAGAGATCACTGCCTTGTCTATAGACCCTCAAAGGATCCAGTCCTATGTAACCTTTACACATCCGCAATACTAATACCACCCTAAACATACACTGAAGAGACCTAAACAACTACTGAAACATAAATAGGACCTGTTGGCAGAATAGATAGGACCTGTTGGAAGAATAGATGCCTTTCACAGAGAATGCCTCTTTTATGGAATAGACTTCCCTTAGATGTAAGGCAGAGTCCATGATAAGTGTAATCTGTATGAATGGATGGGCAGTAGTAAGTACATCTCCAGTCTGGCCCCTGTAGCCTTTATGGAAAAGGACCAAAACTAAGTCTTGGTCTGATATTAAGTCACGTCTTTGTAAATTAGTGGGACCATTGGCTAATCTACAGACGGTCCAGTGGATCAAAAGCCTAGGATGAACCTGTAAAATTTGTGAACCCCTATAGGAAGGTCTTCACACAGCCTGGTGGATGGTAGATTTATAGAATCCTAGAGTTTTCTCCTGCAACAACAACATGTTCAATAAAGGTGGACTCCCTACAGTCAGTCTGAGGTAGCTCCAGCCCATGACCACCACAGAAAAAAAAGGCATTTGTGAAAGTCTTTAGGGACTACTTGTCTACCAAATGCACACTTATTAAATTAGTTTTATGGAAGTCATTATACATAACATTCCTAACCATTGACAACATCCACTAGTAAGTATTGCCATATCATGAAAACCAGTGAACTTTTTAGTACTTATTGAGTTAAAAATATGCAAAAATGACTAATGAATTAATTACTGGCAAAGAAAAAACACTGTCAAACAGCAAAACAGTTTTGAAGAAGAAATTGAGATGGTACAGGGTAACACTGCTTTTATATGGGAGATAAGCTAAATGATGGTAGAAAAGCAACACTGTAAGGCTTACTTCACCTAAATGCAAGGTGGATTTTAGACTACTTGAAAATTAGACTGCGTGACAAGATATTTTATGGAGTATAACCCTGTTTGTTACAATGCTGCTGCAAAAGTCCCCCAGACAAAGATCACTGGTGTCAGTTACCGTATGACCAACAATACAGATTCAGGTAAACGTTAGCATTCTAGACTTGGCATTTTAGACACCTGCTGGTAGTCTCACTACAACAAAGATAGTAGCCATGAAAAGCTTTGAGATGGCAAGCTAGTAGGTCTTGTACCAAGGATCCAAATACAAAAGAAAATCTGCTGGCTAATGTGGGTATCAACATCTGCTGTAAGAGGAAGAAACCATGGTTTAGAAGGTTCAGTTCCTGTTTCATTTCTGAATACAACTGTGTTAAACTTGCATTTTATCACCCAACATGTACCTACAACTGTGTTAAACTTGTATTTTATCACCCAACTTGTACCCAAACTTGTCAAAAACATCATAGTACAGTCATATACTTATTGAATTTACATATTCACTTTTTTCATGAACTTTCAACATTTCAAACTACTGACTTTTATTACAACCAGTAACCCTACAAGCCATTCACTACTCTTACTTTTCCACCATTTTCAATTCCCTCAGCATTCCTTTCTTCTCTCATCATTCTGGTTTCAGTTCTGCAGGTACTGGTCCCACAAATTCCCTTTAATCATCTGTATCTTGTTCCTTCCCCTATCTAACAAGCCCCCCCCCCCCGACTGCTATATTTCCCTTGTCATACCTAGCACATTTTCCAATGTCAGTCTTACTCTTGATTTCTACTTTTTGTAAATCATCTTGTTTGCCTGCCAGCATAATTACATTTAATAAGGCTTTCTTATTTATTGATATTTTAGCTCCTACGCTCCAACTTAACAGTGTCATGTCTTTAGTAAATGATTTGTTTACCCAACATCTCTCCCAGGATGTCTTACAGTGCATCTTTAAACTCTCTTAATTCTACATACTATCAAAAAACATGCTTCCAGTTTCTCTTCTTACTCCCCCCACACTTCTAACAGTTAATTTGAACCCGAGGGAAGATCCTTTCCAATCTATTGAGGGCACACAACTATGCAAGAACTTCCCCACAAATGTCCTACTCAGTCTTGATTTAGTTGCACACTTAGTAGTCCTGCCCCCCCCCATTGATTGTTTGCAATTTGTCCACCCACATTTTTCTCCCAATCCTGTCTGAGCTCCTTGACAGATTTTTATAATTATAATGTATATTTTTATGAAGCCTACTAAGTATACCCTTTTTGTAGCCCTGTCTGTTCTTGGTCCACCAAAATATTCCACCATTGGTGGTGATTCACCTGTTACTCCTCTTTCTTTCTCTCTTTACTTATATTCGGTCATTATTCCCTGATATAGAAGCCTGTCCCTACCATGAAGTCCAAACAGTGCTTTTGCTTCCTCCCATTCTCTTAGTTATCACTCCAGTAACTTCTCTCCATCCCTTTACTTTGGGACTCTTTTAAACACCCTTATTGAATAATCACTTAAGACACAGGCAAACATACACTTATAAAAAAGAAAACAAACCATGGTAACATGTTCACAGTTATAAGCATTATATATACCATACATTATCAATCTAACATTACATAAATTGCTCAGTGTCTGCCTTCCTTTAAACCTCACTCCTACTCCAACACATTATTCTGCACATATTGTTCCCACAATTTTCATTGTTTCTGTGTAGTTTGCTCCTACCCTTTTCTAAAGATTCTACTTTTAGTTATTTGTCTCTGTTACAATATTCACTACTTCAAGTACAGTTAGTTTATAAACCCTTATTCTGCAATTCTTTGCCCTTTGTTAGCCTCTCTAAAGAGAAAGTCAGCATCTGTTTACTTTAATATCTTTATGAAATACAAGAACTAAAAATCCTCTACTATAAAACATGCAGTCTGTATCATGAAAAGTTTCATAGAAATATAGTTAAGAACAGAAGTTGTTTTACTTTACCTTTTTCTTTTCTCTTCTCCTCCCCTCGTTGTTCTTCCACACATTAGTAACATGAAGTGAGAAAAATGCCTTTCAGTTCCCCACAAGTTTAACAAAGTCGATAAGAGTCCACTCTTTCCACTTCTTCTTATTACAGTCATATTTCACAAATGTGATCAGTGCTTTGCAGTCTCACATTTACTCACTAATTTCCTTGTTGTTAGTCTTAATGTTCATCTCCATCTCCAGATTCCAGTTCAGTTCCAGATTGATGTCCTTTTTGACTCTCTCTCTCTCAAGCATTTTCCTTTTGAACAGTAGAAAATGTTTCACTGGCAGAGTTTCTCTGAATGCTTTATTATTAGAAGAATGAGAAGAAGAGTCCTGTTTTGCTTGATGGCTCACTTTTTGTTGGACATACTTACATATTTCATCCTTAGCCTGTTCTGCATTACAAAATGACTTTGATCCTCCAGAAAAAAAAATTCAATATTGTGAAGACAGTTGGATACAGCAGCTTGAATCTTACACCTGCCTATCAACATTCCCTGATTGCTGGAATAAATTTGTTTCTCTTCTGGTGTACAATCCATCAATAACCCCTTTTCTCATTTTTGCACATGGGGTCATATCATTTCAACAGTGACAATCATCCAGAGCCAAGCTTCATATCACCAGTACAGTGAATAATCATTTTCCACAAACACTCTATGGTCTGCAACTTTTAATACTATACCCTTTTGCCACATTTTTGTTAGGATCAACTCTTTCTGTTGGGAAGTTTGCATTTTTACTAATACAGGTCTTGGCTGCTTTTTCATGGCCATATTTGGAACATACACATAATGTGCCCTTTCAATTAACATTTCCTGCTGTGGAATACCAGTACATTTGCTTATTTGTACCTTCATAAAATTAATACAGCCTGTTCCTTCTAGTTTCTCTGGTACAGCAGAAAATGTCAGATTTTCCATACATGCTCTGTTCTCTAATTCCACCATTTTTTGAAACTTCAGCCAGTCTTTTCTTCATTTTGACTTCTTATTTTTGCAGTTTTATCACAAATCTGAGTATCTGTTCAAAGCTTCTTCCATTTTTTCCAACATTTTGTTATTTGAGTTGAAGTGTTTAATTTATTTTTATCAACTCTGCACATTTGACTTATGTTTCTTAGATTACTAATGACATGAAGTGAGACAAATGCCTTTCAGTTCTCCACAAGTTTAACAAAGTCAGTAAAAGTCCACTCTTTCCAATTCTTGTTATACAGCCGTATTTCAAAAATGTGATTGCTGCAATGTCTTGCACCAAAGCTGGAGCTTAAACTGATTTTTGCTGAACAACTAGATGATTCTTCCCAATCAGTGTTTTGTTTTCACTTTTTCTAGTTGATTTTCTTTAGACTCCTTTAGTTTCTTATTTGCTGGCATCCAAGCAATGTACTTACTAGCCAATAACTGAATTTACTAAAAGTGACAGTGTTACTCTCTCTTGAAGCCATCTGTTGAACCAAAGTGGAAGCTCAAACTGCTTTTTACTGAACAGCTGCAGAATCCTTCCCAGACAGTATCTTCTCTTCAGCTGTTCTAGTTAATTTTCTTTCATATTTTCCAAATTTCTTTGTTGATGGCATCCAGGCAGAGTACGTACTAGCCAGTAAAAGAATTTATTCAAAAAGTTTGAATGGCACTCCTTTTTCTCAGTTTATGTTTTCACACTGGGAGAGGTTAGTGTGCAGCCATCTTGGATGTTCCCTGGGGAGTAAAGTTTGAGCAGAATTTTGTCTGCTAATATGTTGGCAGTGTCCTCATAAGCCAAGTATGTGATGTTATTTTTTATTAATTTTGAGTACTGCTGGTTATTATTTCTGATGTTCTTGACACAGGTGAAGAAGGCTTTATGGTTGTCATTCATATGGGTGGTGATTTGCAATTCATATTTGCACTTAGGAGGATTTGATTTTGTTTCTGAGTTCTTTATTGATTATTTTGAGCTGTTCTGTAGCTGATGGTGTGTTAAGTTTGCTTTAATGGGCTAGGAGTGCCTTTCTCTTATTATATACTTTGTTGGTACTGGGGTTCCACCAAATTAGTTTGTTCTTAATTTTGGCACTATATGTGTATTTTTTGGGGACAGAGCTTCCAATGCTAGCTCGGAGCTGGGTGTAGAATTTATCTATGAAAATTTCAGCAAGTGAAGCAGAGTCATGTTGATGAGGAGGGTCAATTTCTCAGGTCATCCGTTAGCTAGAGTAGATTGGTCTTGGAGTAGTCTCTGAAGATGGAAGGATTTCAAGGTGTTTAAGATCTCACACCTAGTGTAAATGTTACTGCACAATGGTCATATTTGACCAGTGATTCAGCAACTGTGAGATCTGAGTATACAGGAGGTATATTTGTGAGGATGAAGTCCAGTACTTTTGAGCTCCTGATTGAGATTTGGAGTTGTTTGTCCAAGGACGTGGCATTAATTAAATCCAGGAATTCTGCCTGTACTTATTTGTGGTGGTGTATGTTCCCTAGGTAATGGAAAGATAGCAGAAGTCACCCATGTGGATAGTGTTTGGTTTTATAGTGAGGTATATCAATTTGTTAAGATATGCCTTATTGACTCAGTTGCTGGACAGCATTACTTGCTCATGCCTAGCTACTTCTGTATCTGATTCGATAATGAGTGCGTGACTATTACTAAAGAATTTAATTGTATTATGAAAAATTTTGGGTTTACTCAGGTTATAACTTCTGTAATGTTTAAATTAGGCTATACTCTGGATTTTATCTTCCTACTGAATGTGAACACATCAGATTTGGTGGTGGAAATATTCACTTAGCCTGACAACTTCCTTGTCCACTTCTGTCTAGAACTTCTACATTATTGTTGTCCAGTCTTGAACTGAAGGTGATTCATTTTATTAATCATATCAGCTCAGAATTATGATTCTTCAGCTGACACTCTGGATGCCATGGTCATTGACCATAAAAGTTCTGTCACTGGTACTGGACTATCTCGTCCCAAGTCATGTTTGCATGGCACCCTCTAGAAGACTTGAGCTCTGGTTTAACTATGACCTTCATTTCCAAGGGAAAGAAAGTTGCAGGTTGGCACTTAACTGGTATTGTGCAGGTCTGTGGAATGATAAACTTGGCTTGTATGTATGTGCACTATGCTATTTACCAGGCTGTTTTCTGGGATGGGTAAGGCTAGTCTCTAACCAAATAAATGAGACAGATTAATTCAAGCACAAAAATGGAAACTAGCTGGGCTTAAAATGGCCCACTAGGGCAGCTAGTCTAGTACTTCCGTATGAACCTATTTCAGTCCAGAGGAATCTCAGCAGCAGCTGACTGCCTGCACTGTTTTGTGAGGTGAAGAGATTTTTTTTTCTTTTTGCTGCTGATAAGATTGCTGCTATTGGATTTTCTTTACCACCACCTGACCCACATGGGTGTTGTTGCAATCCCAGCCTTTACATTCTCTGTTCCCTGGATGATGTTTTACAATCCTGACTGAGATGAACTCATGGCTGCTATCTCAAATTTGCATCCATGACTGCAGTCTGGATCCTTGCCCAACAAGAATGGTTTTGGCAAGTCTTGATGTTCTTGGAACGCTGATATTTTGGTTTCTTTTTTGAGAGACCAATAGTAATAATCAATACTGATCCTCCTGGAACTCTCATCAGCATTTGATATTGTTGACCATGGCATTTTGATCGAGTGTTTATGGCCTGGCCATACTGTGGTATCTCCCCTACAGTGTTAAGAATAGTTCATATCCTACCTCTATGGTTACTCTTAAAAGGTTCATTCTGGAGTCAACTGTTATCCCTCCTACTCTTGAATGTGGAGTACCACAGAGCTCCTGCATCTTAGGCCCTCTGTTGTTCACGGTTTATATGCATCCATTAGCTCTTGTATGGAAAAGGAGTTTAGCATATCATAGTTATGCTGATGATACCCAGATTTATCTCTCCTTCCCATAGGATGATATGGTTAGTGTGTTCCCTTTCTGATTACCTTGATGCCATACTTTGTTGGTTTATTCTAAGTTATTTGAAACTCAGGGCCTCTAAAACTGAGGTTGTAGCAGTTCGTGCTACTTTACATGCATTGTATGTTCCCCCCCTCTCCAACTTTAATTTGTATGGTGGCCATACTTTAGCTAGTTGATAACTTGCAGAAGTTTGGTGTTATTTTGGACTGTAGGCTTTGGGACCAGAAAATCATCATGTTTCCATGTACGAAATATCACAAGGATTAAGCACCTTTTATATCACTCTGACCTCCTGGTGATTGTCCTTGCCTTGTTCTCTTCAAGGATGGAATAATTGACCTAATGTAATGCCCTGTACATGGGACTTCTTAAAACTGAGCATGATTGTTTACAGATGTGCAGAAATCTGCTGCCAGGCTACTAGCTGGTATGTCTCGTCACTATATTACTTCTGTTATGCAGAGCCTACACTTGCTTCCAATAAATTATAAAATAATGTGTAAGATCTTTGTTTTAGTGCATGTCCATTTATGACTTGTGTCAATTTCATGTAAAGAAGCTGGTTGTGACGCATTACCCCTCTTAGGTCCTGCTTCCAAGAGACCACTTGTGGTTCCACACATATTACCTTGATACTTCTGGCATTCACTAATTTGATTTTTCAGGCTCCTCATCTATGGAACATACTACCTCTGAGGCTTTTGTGAGTATCAGTTTTTGGTTGGCTTCTGAAGAGCACTTCAAACATATAATTTTGGAATAGCATTTAGTGTAGTGGAATGACTAGCATTTAATGAAATTCTGCTACCTAAAGTTTTTCTGTTGAATTTCTCTGCTACTTATTTTATTTGTTTTTACTTGTTTACATTTTACTTCATTTGTTTTACCTTTTAAATGGTGTTTTGTGATACATCACCTTAATAAACATAGAGTTGAAGCTGACATCTTTGTTTTTCTCATAGTGTCTGTGGGTTCTGCATGAGTCTGAAATGAGCACTGCAAGAGGCTTAACAAAGCAACAAAAAACAAGGAAGCCTAGGATCATGGGACTTTTCATTTACAGAAAAATGTTTTATAAGCTAGAGTATAAGGAGGCAAGGCGCTGAAAGGACTGGAAAGTTAGGCAAAGATGTAAGATAAAGTTAGAAATAGGCTCTTCAGAAATTGTATATGAATCTAAAGAATATAAAGATAATTCAGAATAAAAGATAAGTAGAGTGTGGCGAATAAAAGGTTAAATATGTACAGTAAACTCTCAGATGTTCATCGTGTTACACTGCTGCAGTCATTACACTTGGGTTATCCTGCCATCAGGCGGTTCCCCAGTCAGCCTGAGTTCCAAAGTCTTGGCCCGGCGTCGGTTGCTGTCGCCTCCTCCCTGACGTCAGTGTGACAGGGGTATGTAAGATGCAGCCGACGCCATTTTCTTCAGTCTTTCATGCCGCGCGGTGCCCGAAGCAAAAGCAGTTCACAAGTGCGGTCGGCCGACTCCTGAGATTTTCATTCTGAATCCAGAACCAAAGTCTTCTACAAAGCTAAGCACCCCGTTGGGGAAACTTTTTCTTGCCTCAGACCGATGTCAGTAAAAGTTAATAACTGTATTTCTTGTGGGAAGCAAATACCTCATAATGATTTCCTTTCCTGTTGTATCCCATGCCTAGGCCCAGACCACGATGTCACTGGTTGTCAGTTTTGTGCTAGGTTTAACAAGTGCACTATTAAACGTCTGTTTGATTTTCCCGACATTATTTTGGCAGAAAATTCAATTACACCATGCTGTCGGAACTTCCGACGACCGGAATACATAAAAAGCGCAAAGACAAGGACAGGCATCCGAGGCCCAAAACTGAAGACGAAGCCTCTTCTAGGTCGGTCGCCGGTTCTCCGGTTTTCAACGAGGCGCCTTCGCAGCCCCTGACGACCGCTTCTGCAGAACCACAGGCTGCCTCCGACTCCTACATGGAGATGGCTGGGCCTTCGGATGCACAAGTTTTTCAGCCTACCAAAACTAACCCTTCAGAAGGATCCGGAGTAGCTGAGCAACCCGCAGCTTCAGAGGGTGTTTTCAGACCTACTCAGTTAAACATTAAACCCTCTGCTAAGTCTAAGCCTCCTTTAAAAACAAAGAAACAAATACAGCATTCTCCAGGACAGGCCTCCATGCCTAAGAAACAAATGCTCAAAATGGCCGAAGACCTAATCACTCTGATCAGGGGGTTCCATTACCCTCCTGATAAAAGGCCCAGACAGGATGCAGACTATGACTCATCCGACCAGGTGTCCATTTCTTCAGATTCATCCTCAGACCTAGGATATTCATTACCCTCTTATGAGGATTCTGATGCTGAGGAATCAATTCCATCAGCCTCTCCGCCTGAGGACTACTCCTTTGGGGAAACCTTACATACCATGAGGGAGCATTTCCATTGGGAAGGCCAGGATTACTCAGAATCCAAGAAAAGGCTTAGAGACTTCCTTTTATTACCTCAACACAGACCCCTTGCTATTCCGCCAGTGTTAGATATTGTGGATGATGTGTATACTGAATCCAGCTTAAATCCTGATTCCTTACCTCCAGCCCCAGTTAAACCTGACAGATACTACAGAGTCCCTGACTCACACAAATTTCTGTATAAAAGCCCTGTTGCTGACCCTGAAACTATTTCTCAGGGACCCAGAGAGATTAAGGCCTCATCAGCAAAAAATCCAGTTCCCTCTGACAGAGATTCCAGAGCATTAGACAGATGGGGAAAGAAAGTATAAACGTCTGCAACTTTAGCAATGAGAGCCTTAAATTGCCAGTTTCACATGCTAAAATATCAGCAATTTTTGATGTCTCAGTTGAAACAAAAAATGCTTCCAGATTCAGATCCTCCTAATTTTAAAGAAATGCAAGATTTATTGCATGCAGCTGAACAAGTGGGAAAACATACTTTGCAATGTGGTTTTGATTCTTTAGAGGCCTCCTGTAGAGCAGCAGTTACAGGCTCTGTCATTAGAAGACATGCTTGGTTAAAAGAACATACGTTATCAGATCATGTTAAAGCAAAATTTTTGGATGCATATTTGCAGCAGGATGTGTTATTTGGAGTTAAGGCAGAAGAGGTATTAAAGAAAATGGAGGATAAGGCAAAATCAATGCAAACGGTGAAGGATTTCTTACAGGTTCAGCCTCCTCGATTTAGCAGAAATTGGCCAACAAAGAATTGGTCCTTTCCAGTTACAGACAGACCTCAAAGGGGCAGATACAGACATCCACGAGGTAGAGCTCAACCACGAGGTCCTTACAGGCCTCGACAATGGGGTGCACCAGGCCAGAAAGAAGGGGAAGACAGGCCCCAACCATATAAAAAGCAGCCTCAATGACTTCCCACTACAGCTGCCAAACAGCTCTCTCTTGGCAGCCCCCTTGGGAGGAAAACTGGCACTTTTCTATCACAATTGGCATTAGATCACCAAAGACAAATGGGTTCTCAACATTGTATCTCAAGGTTACAGGTTCCACTTTCACAATCTGCCAAGGTTAAAAGGAATGCCAAATCTGCCACCAAATCAATGGGCAGAGGCTCAAAAACAAATTACAGCACTCATGGACATGACAGCTATTCAAAAGGTACCACCACAGGAGCAAGGACAAGGATTTTACTCAAGACTCTTTCTGGTTCCCAGAAAGGACAAAGCCTGGAGGCCCATTCTGGATCTTTCTTCTCTAAACACTTACCTGGATGTTGCGAAATTCAAAATGTTGACACTACAGCAGCTTCTTCCCATGCTGGGCAAGAAAGCTTGGCTCGTGACCTTGAACCTCAAGGAGGCATACCTGCATGTCCCTATCAGATAAAACTGCAGAAGATACCTCAGATTCATAGCTGATTCAATGCACTATCAATTCTCTGCACTACCCTTTGGCTTATCTACTGCGCCCAGGGTCTTCACAAAGTGCCTGGCACCAGTAATTGCATTTTGCAGACAGAAAGGAATTCAAATTTATCCGTACCTGGACGACTGCCTGATTCAAGCAGAGAGCAAGAACATTCTTCTAAAGCATCTGGCATTTGTAAAAAAAGTTATTAAGTTGCCTGGGGTACACAGTAAACGAAAAGAAATCAAAACTAGTGCCCTCACAAGAGATAATATTCCTGGGTGCCAGCTTGAACACAACGGCCCAGATGGCTTATCTCACGCCAGACAAGCAAGGACAACTGACTCAATACTTTCAGTTGATGGCAACAAAGATCCAATTCCCTGCAAGAAAAATTCTGCAGGCCTTGGGTTACATGGCATCTTGCATACTACTAATTCCATATGCCAGACTGCATATGAGGAAACTACAATGTTACCTAAAGAGTGTATGGTCTCAACACTGTCAAAGTTTGGAAACAGTTATACCATTAATTCCTTTCCTTCAACAGGAGTTTCGATGGTGGGCTCAAGCTTGTCACCTCAATAAGGGACAGCCTTTTACTCAACCCACAGCCAGGCAAACACTGACAACAGATGCATCGGATTACGCCTGTGGAGCACACATGGCAGGAAAATGTATTCAGGGCAAGTGGCCCGCAGAACAAAGGCATCTTCACATCAGTCAAAAAGAGATGCTAGCTGTACAAAATGCCCTTATAGCTTTCAAGGACCTGCTGCATCCAGGACAACTATTACTAAAGACAGACAACACCACAGTTATGTGGTACATAAACAAGCAAGGGGGCACTCACTCCTACCCCCTCTGCAGACAAGCCATGACCTTGTGGAACACAGCTCTAAACTATCAAGTTCATCTGCAAACACAATTCCTGCCAGGAGAGAAAAACACACTGGCAGACGACTTAAGCAGAAACATCATGGATCCCCACGAATGGGAATTAAATCCACAAATATTCAGAATGATAACACAAAAATGGTGGAGCCCGGACATAGATCTGTTTGCATCCCCAATGAACTGCCAGCTACAGAAATTCTGCACAAGGAGTTACCATCCACAAGCATGGAAAGTGGATGCCCTTTAATTCAGCTGGAAAAACCTACAAGTATACGCTTTCCCACCACTACCTCTCCTTCCAAAGGTACTCATAAAAGCCAGGCAAGAAGAGCCAAAGATGATCCTGATTGCACCAGACTGGCCACGCCAGCACTGGTACCCAATCTTAAAGAACTTAGCACAAGAACCACCCTGGAGTTTGCCTCAAATCCCACATCTGCTGACTCAGCACAACAATCAGATACTTCACAGCCAGCTAAAGACCTTAAACCTAGCTGTATGGAAATTTCCTTAGTCAAGCAAGCAATGCCTCTCTCTAAAGCTGTTATGGATGTCATTCTGGAGGCCAAAAGGCCTAGTACCAGGAAAGCCTATTCAGATAAATGGAAGAGATTCTGTGCCTGGAACCAGGCTCACAGCCTTGACCCTCTTGTCCCAAACATTCCTCAGATACTACAATATTTAACTGAGATGCTGGACAAAGGCCTCTCCTTTTCATCCTTCAAGATCCATGCCTCTGCCATCTCTGCTCATTACAACACGGATCCACCAATTTTCTCTAATCCTTTGCTAAAACAGTACCTCAGAGGGGCTAAAAACATAAGACCGCCCCATAGAGCACCTACTCCAACTTGGGACCTCAACTTTGCTTTGGAAAAATTAACTTTACCTCCTTTTGAGCCAGCTAACACAGCAGAATTAAAATATATCTCTTGGAAAATTGCTCTGCTCCTGGCAATAACATCAGCACAAAGAGTTTCAGAATTACAGGCACTAATGGCAGTGGAACCTTTCCTCATTTTCCACCAGGACAGGGTGTCTTTAAGAACTAACCCTATGTTTATGCCAAAGGTGGTATCAAGTGTGGCTCTAAACCAAACTATTCACTTGACAACTTTTTATCCAAAACCACAAAATAATGGGGAAAGACTACTGCATTCTTTGGACATTCACAGGCAGTTACGCTTCTACTTGGACAAAACCAAAGCTTTCAGTAAATCTGAGCAATTATTGGTAGCATATGCTGCAGGAGTACAGGGAAAAGCCATTTCAAAACAGACTATTTCAAAATGGATAGTTCATTATATACGTTTCTGCTGTACACACCATGGGAAACCTGTACCTAGCAGCATTAGATCTCACTCCACCAGGGCAACAGCCACTTCAACTGCCTACCTCAGAGGAGTACCTACCAAGGATATTTTGGAAGCAGCAACATGGAGTTCTGTGCATACCTTCACCAAGCATTACCATCTGCCTTTATACTCTAAATCCAGAGCTGGCTTCACCACTGCTGTGCTGCAGGGCATTATAGCCACCCCTAATGCCTTATAGAACCAGCCACCCTACCTCAGCTTTGGGATTCTACCCAAGTGTAATGACTGCAGCAGTGTAACACGATGAACATAGTACAGTTTTGTACCTAACATAAATGTAGATGTTCGAGTGTATACACTGCTGCAGTCCAGGTTACCCTCCCTCCTTCCCCTCTTACTTGCTGGTACGTACCTATGTCTTCTACCCTTTACTACCTATGGGCAGTATTTGCTGGTAACTGAAAGTTGTTGGCTGCTTTTCTTATGTATGTTTTATTAGCAATTTGAATTGCCTTCATATTTGGGGGCACCTGACATCTGGGGCAAGAAAAACTGAAGAAAATGGCGTCGGCTGCATCTGACGTCAGGGAGGAGGCGACAGCAACCGACGCTGGACCAAGACTTTGGAACTCAGGCCGACTAGGGAACCGCCTGACGGCAGGATAACCCAAGTATAATGACTGCAGCAGTGTATACACTCGAACATCTACATTTATGGTAGGTACAAAACTGTACTTTAACCGGGACCCGTGGGGATTGGTGGATACTGGATGATTGTAGTTTCTGGTTGCTTGAGATTACTATTCGAAATAGGCCCGACTAATACTGTACCTTATACTATTTGCTTGGTTTGACTTGTTCTCAGGTTGGGGAGAGAGATAATTTATTCATGTCTTCCTTTTTAAAACTCTAAAAACATAAGGTGCGTTTCTGTGGGGGGAAAACAAAGTGCAACACATGAAAATTGTACTGTATTTCTTTCTGGTTGCTTGAGAGTGCTGGTTGCTTGAGTTCTGGTTCACCGAGAGTTTACTGTATAGCTCTTTTAGTTCTAGTGATGATACAACTTCAGAAGCTCTCACTATAGGGACATTGTAGGGTGTTAATAAATGAGAAAGGAAGCATCACCCATTTTGACCTGATAGAAGAAAGAGTCCAAGTCCCTTTCACCATAAAGGTCCCTGATGAGTATTTGACTGTCAGAAAACAGAAAACAGTCAACAATAAAATATTTGCCTCTAACCTCTACTAATCTCACTGTAAAAAGCATGGTATTTCACAAAACTTGCACACTCAAGTATATAGAATAGTATCATCTTTGCCATCAACAGCCAGATCTTTGCTGGCTAATGACCAGTGCTACCAACTTACAGATGCAAATCCAAGTACCAATTTTAGATTATTACAGCTTTGTAGAGGAGAACTTTTGATTTGTTCAAGAAACTGCACAGGCCCAAATTGTGGCAGCCACTCTACTCTCCGTCAACTAAGGACTTTCAAGGTCATTGTCACAGTACTGCTGAAGGTCATTTAGAGTCAACTGTTTCCGTGCCTATGCTTCATTTTGTTTAAAAAAAAAAAAAAAGTCTCTTTGCCCAGTATCTTTCTCAAATGCATAACATTTCCAAAAGAAACTGATCAGACCTTTGTGTATATAGACACTGACTTCAACTACCAGCAGTCATTGTCATGTGTCTTCACCCTGTCTGTGATGTCACCTTCAGGCAGACGTTGTCAGAGTTATCTGTGGAAAACAGGTAGGACAGTCTAACTGTGATGAGTCTCATCATTGAGCTACAGCTGAATGTTATACTACATCTCATGTTAAAATTCTTCTAGAGACCTTATTAAGACTGGTGGAAAATCCACATAGTTTTTAACACCTACCATAGAAGAGACAACTAAGTAGCAAGGTATCTAGACTTCTTTGGAAAGACAAGATCTTTAGAGGAAATTCATAGCAAATTCAGCTGAGTTTCTCTTACATTTTACCAGTACCAAAATAAGCAAACTGCTGTTTATTACCCTGTTAACAGACAAGGATTCTACAGTGATGAGAAAAATAAGCAAACGTATTATTTGCTAACCAGGTGGATCCCACTCAGCCAAGGGCCCCTTTTTGAGCGAGACAAGGCGAGTCAAACACTCCCAAAAGGATGATCCTGAGATATAGTGAATATAGTCAAGTTGTAAAAAAAAAATGCTTATTTCCAGAACTAGCAGCTAAACACAATTGGACAGATAATATCTACAATTTAAACTATGTTATGTATGTTGGTCACGGACGCAGGACAGTTTAACCCTGGATGATTTGACCTCCATGCAGTTGGATACACTTTCATAATTAAAGTCACATTTATTGTCTATGAGAATATTTATTGGACAGTTTGACCCCGGATGATATGACGCAGGACTGTTTGACCCCAATTAAATTTAATAAAACCATTGTATTATTTAATATTTTTCTCAGGAATTTGATATAGCAATTTAATATATTATTTAACATTTTAATATGCAAATGTTAACTTATTTAGCATATTCTTTAATATGTACATATTATTCATTTAATTAATTACAATTTTTAATGTGTACAATAAAATCAATTTGGAATTTTAATTAGGAAGTTAACATATTATGGCCAAAGTGTTAATCACACTTTCAGTTAAAAAACAATCATTTGGTCCAGAGAACCTCAGATTTTACATAAATTTAAGTAAAAATGACTTTGTTTAAAAATAACTTCATAGTTTGGCTGCTCTCATCTTTAACACAGGGGCCAGGGATACATTTTCATTTAAACCAGGTGGGGTGGTGGCTTATAAATTTATTTGCCACCATAACTCCCTGTACTCCACCCTTTCATCCCATTGTCCCCCTCTTGCTTCTTTTTTCACTCCTTCCAGTACAAAAAAATGTAAACCTCGCTTTAGTATATTCTAATGAGTGCTTAAAGAGAGCATTAGTTTCTTTTTTGTTCTGCATATCATAGCAGTGTTCATATATCCTTCTTTTTAATTTTTGTTCAGTTTTACCTATATA
The DNA here is from genome assembly GCF_019279795.1 of Protopterus annectens. NCBI lineage: Eukaryota > Metazoa > Chordata > Ceratodontiformes > Protopteridae > Protopterus > Protopterus annectens. Next base: position 20,354,208 of record NC_056751.1, on the reverse strand, counting down.
GAAGGACTGACACTCTTCACACACACTGCTAAATATACTAATCCAAATGATTCACAGTTAAAAAAATTCTTTACTAGTTAACACTATATTTCTACTACTTAACTACAGATGTTATGTGGTCCAATCTCGCCTACATTCTTACTTACGGGTTCGGAGCCGAACATCAGCTCCGACTCGGCCAACTTATTTTTCTAGCACAAAGTCTCTAATTGGCTGGGCTAACCTGATATCCCATGTTGCACCGCTCCATAGCCCCAGATCTCGTTTGCCGCTCTTGTAGCTAGGATGTGGTCTCACTTGGCTGTGGCTAAGTAGCTTTAAAACTTCTTTTTTCTCACTGAAAATTGTGTGTTTTCCTCACAAAAGCTATTTTAATAGCTAATTGCTCTTGTTGTTTAGCATGTGTTGTGGTGTGAGTGATTTGTTTTGTGGTATCCGTCTGTTCCTACGGTCTAGGCCTGTTTAAATTAGAGGACCTAGTCCTCCCTCCGTTGTGTAGTTTGTCTGTTCCAGTGAAAGAAAAGCGTTTTTTTCCTCGCTTCTGTGTGTGCGTTAGTCGTGTCAAGAATCGTTTAAGTTAGAGATTCTTGTCAGCAGTTGTTAGCGGTGGTTTCCTGCCGTAACCGTTGTTGGACTAAGGTCCTGTTGCTTGTTGTGTTGTGTACAGTGCTCTTTGATATGTCAAAGGATCAAAAGGAACATAAACCCCCTGGGTTTAAGAAGTGTTCTAAATGCAGCTACAAGATGTCCATAACAGATGGATATTCCGTTTGTGTATACTGCCTGGGGGCTATACATTTACAAGAATCCTGTATCTTTTTTCACGTATTCAGCCCAAGGGTGCTACAGGAAATAAATAAATAAATAAACTTATACTGAAGGGTCTTCTAAAGCCTTCCTTTGAGGAGTCCTTGGACTCTTCCTCTGGTTCACAAACCAAAGCCAAGACTTGTAAGGCTAAGAAGAGATCTCCGGCTCCATCCGTTTCATCGGAGCCACCGGAGAAGACTACCAAATTGGATTCTACCTCCTCGGCTCCCTTGTCCTCGGGGCCGCAGGAGGTAGCTGTGGTTCTTGAATCAGCCTCGGCTCCAATCCTGTTAGTGCTCATTCGGAGCCAGTCTCCTAGTGTCAGACAAGGATCTCCAGATAGGAGATCACAGTCACCTTCTCTCTCCTCCAAATCCTCCAGAATCTCTGATTTGGATGTGGATAGGGTGGTCCAGAGGCTCCTGCAGTCACCTGTGTTGGCAAAATTATTTTCGGCTCCGGAGCCAGTCCCGATGAGTACACTGATGTTTCCTCCTCCAAGCACCTCCTTGTCTTCGGAGCCGGAGTGTTCTGCTCCGGGTGATGTTCTGCCAGCTCCGATACCTCTTAAGGTTTTATCGGTGCCGACGTCGGCTCCAACCATGTTGGCTCTGTCCTCTGGTTTCGGAACCCAGGTTTCCTCTGTCGGGCCCGAGGGGGATACTTCGGGACTTTTGTTGGTTCCGAGCCTCCCTCTCGGTGCTTTGGCTCGGGGAACTTCGGCTCCGGTGGTGGCCTCGGAGGTTGGTCGATCCTCGGATTCGGGGGGACCTGCCTTCGTGGCCATGAGGAGCGCACTGGCCAGATCTTCAGTGACATCACCCGGAACGGTCATTCCATCCCCTTCCACACCGGCGAGAGCCTCTGATGTCCCCATATCGGTTGACGGCAGAGCCCCAAGGTCTAGGGATATCCCCATGAGCGGTCCCCAGCTTTCTGAGGGCCCCTCGGAGTCTGTGCCTGAGGAGCCCCCAAGAAAGAATTTGTGCAAGAGGAAGCACATAGACTCTCAGGACGAGTCTCTCACTTCTAATACCGACCTCGAAGAGTCAGAGGGGTCCTCCAAGTCGTCCTCGGATGACATCTCTTTCTCCGACATCCTGGAGATTTTGAGGCAGAGAGGCGGCTGGTCATCCAAAAACCCCTCTGAGGAGGAGTTGGTATTCCTCAAGGCCTTTGGGGCTCAACCCTCCGCCTCATGGGTGTCTCCACCCTTAGATGAGCTCCTAGATTTGATCTGTCGAAGGGCGTGGGAGACTCTTGACTCTGTGGAACCTGTACCCAGACGCCCTAATAAATTTCTTTCAGCTCCCCCTGGGAAAGAGTTCCTGTCCAAAGGGGTTTCTGTGGATGCCATGGTGGTGGCGGCGGCCACTCAACAGGAAGTAGCCGAGTCTTCTTCCTCTGTCCATCCTCCTAACAAGGAGTCCAGGAGTATGGATCGGTATGGGAAGCATACCCTCTCTTCAGCGACTTTCACCCTTTGGTCTCTGAATTATCTTTGTCATTTTACTCGGCTCCAGAGAGATCTCCTTAAAGAGTTAGGAGATACTCTTAACGGGTAACGTACCTGAAGTGTTAACACAGACAGTTACTGCCCAGTTGTCTACTCTTGGCAAGATTGTTAACTCATCCATGAGGCTCATATCTTATGCAGCCGAGGGGGCGAGCAGGGCAGCTAGCTCAGGTGTAGCCCTCAGGAGGCAAGCCTGGATGCGCCTGTGTCATTTCATGGAGGCCTTCAAGTCTTCCTTCACTGATGCCCCCTTTGATGGGTCCTCACTCTGTAGGACCAAAGTGAAAGACACCCTCACCAGATGCAAGCAAGAGGTAAAGATCCTGTCTGCCATAGGGGTCCATTTTTCCCTTCCATCTAGGCCTTACCCCAAGGCTCTGAGGGGGTTGAAAAAATGTGGTTCAAAAAGTCACAGAAGTCTTTCCCTGCCGCTCAAGGTGAGTCCCCCTCCAGAGGCAGAGGAGGGGGTGGCTATTCTGGGAGACGCTGCACTAGGGGCAGAGGAGGCCCTCGCAATTCAGGAGACCGTGATTCCTTTTGCGGGCCTTCCTATCATCGTCCCTGATGTATTGCCTGACTGTGCTCTTCCGGAGCCAGAAGGGGGCCGCATTTCATTGTACCTGGAAGCCTGGGCAAGTATCACTCAGGATCAATGGGTGCTTCGTATAGTTACCGGAGGTTATTCCATCCCCTTGTTGTCAGATCCCCCCCCCCTCCACCCAAGAGAATCCCAGACGTTCCACCCAGTCAAAGGGATCACGCAACACTAGAAATTTCAAAGTTGTTGGAAAAAGGAGTCATCCAACCTGTCCGCTCAGACCAGATTGGATTAGGGACTTACTCAAGACTCTTTTTGGTGCCGAAAAAAACAGGGGACCTGAGACCCATCTTGGATCTCAGCCGACTGAATCGCTACATTCTAAAGTCCAAGTTCTGAATAGTCACCCTTCAGTCTATTTTTCCATTACTGGGAAAAGAAGTATGGATGTGCTCCATCGACCTCAAGGATGCTTATTACCATATCAAAATGGACAGGGCATCCAGGAGTCACTTACGCTTCCGGCTGGGAGCCAGTCATTTCCAGTTTCGTGCCCTGCTCTTTGGTCTCACCACAGCCCCCAGGGTGTTCACCAAGTGTTTGGCAGTGGTGACAGCTCACCTGTGACGTCAGGGATCAAAGTGTTTCCATACCTGGACAACTGGCTCCTCACTGCCCCCACCAGGCATCTTCTCATTCAGGCCAGGGAAAAGACCATTGCCCTTTGTCATCAACTAGGAATTACCTTGAACTGGGGAAAGTCTGCCTTGCTGCCCTCACAGCGTGTCACATGTATAGGCGCAGAGCTAGACACCATTGATATGTGGGCATTCCTGCCCCAAGAAAAGATAGAGGTGTTGCAGGGTCAGGTTCGCGCGTTGCTACCCCTCAAGAAGGTTCAGGCCAGATGGGTTCTACAGCTCCTGGGATCCATGGCAGCCACCATTATGTTAGTGCCTCTAGCCAGATTACACATGAAGCTTCTGCAGTGGCACCTCTCTGCCCAATGGTCCTTTCAGAAACTTCCCCTGCCCCATCTGATCCTACTCACCGATCGGTGCAAACAGGACCTCTGTTGGTGGCTACGTTTCACCAACTTGAACAAAGGGAATCCGTTTATTCCTATGCCACCGGTTGCCACGGTGACCACAGACGCCTCCCAGATGGGGTGAGGGGGGCATTATCTTGGCAGGATGGTCCAAGGCACCTGGCAAGATCACGATGTATATCTGCACATCAGTGTTCTAGAGATTGCAGAGCTCTCTCCCCCTAGGAGCGATTGCGATTCACTCGGACAACATGTCCGTGGTGTGGTACCTGAACAAGCAAGGGGGAACCAGATCTTACCCCCTATGCAGAGAGGCCATGCGAGTGTGGCATGGGCAGCGTCTTCCCGACGGTTCCTAGTGGCAACGCACATTCCGGGGAAGGCCAGTGTGATAGCAGACAGGCTAAGCAGATCTATTCTGATGCCTTACGAGTGGTCCCTGAACCGCCGAGTTGCGGAACAGATTTTCAACATTTGGGGTCAGCCTTGCTGCGACCTTTTTGCCAATCCCCACAATGCCAAGTGCAGCAACTACTTCACTCTGATCCCCCCATAGCGGGAGTCACCCAGGGACGCTCTAGTCCACGATTGGCCTTCCGGTCTGCTCTATGCTTTCCCTCCGTTTCCTCTGCTACCAAGAGCGATTCAGAAAGCCATTTCCTCGGGAAGCAAAATGATTCTAATTGCCCCACACTGGCCTCACCAAGTCTGGTTTTCCTTTCTTCATCAGTGTGCAGTGGACAGTCCCTGGACTCTGGACCCAGCACCATACCTACTGACACACATGTCGGGACAGTCCCATCCCTCCCTGCAGACCCTCAGGTTGACAGCCTGGCTACTGCACTTCCATCTTTAGTTAGACTTCATTGTTTTTCACCTGAGGTAGTGCACATTTTATCTTCTTCTCATAAATCTTCTACCAGGAAGATTTACTCCAGCAAGTGGAAAAGATTTTCAATTTGGGCTCAGGCCCAGGGACTGGATCCTTTCACAGCCCCCATCCCTGCTGTCTTAGATTTTTTATCCACACTTTTTCAGCAGGGTTCTGCTCCTGCGACCATTAAGGTCCAGCTGGCCGCTATTTCTAATTTTCATACCTCTTACGAACCTTCTCTCATGGCTCATAAACTATGTAAGGCCTTTTTGAGGGGCACCTTGTTGCTACGGCCTCCTGTGTCAGAACCCATCATGCCATGGGATTTAAATTGTGTTTTACAGGCCCTGACTTCATCACCTTTCGAACCAGCTGCCACCTGTGAATTAAAATTTCTGTCTTGGAAGACTGCATTCTTAATAGCTATCACATCACCCAGACTGGTGTCGGAGATTCAAGCGTTGTCCATCAAATCCCCTTATTTAATCTTTCATAAGGACAGGGTTTCCTTGAGACCTAATCCATCCTTTCTTCCGAAAGCAACCTCTGCAGTTAATCTCAATCAGTCCATTGAGCTGCCAGTTTTCTTCCCTCAATTTTCCAACAAGGCGGAGTTTAAGTTTCATCAGTTGGACGTACACAGGCAGCTTCGATTTTACTTACACAGGACGAAACAACTTCATAAGTCTGACCAACTGTTTGTGTCCTTTTCAGAAAATAGAACAGGTTCCCCTATTTCTAAGATTACAATTTCCAGATGGATTTTTGATTGCATCTCCTATGTCTATTTGTCAGCAGACAGAAAGTTACCATTCCCCGTCAAGGCTCACTCCACCAGGGCTGTTTCCGCTTCAGTAGCTTATCATTCCAGGCTGTCTTTGGATGAAATTTGTGCTGCGGCCACGTGGGCTTCTCCCCACACCTTCATTACTCATTACAAATTAGACATGTCTTCTAGGGGCCGGGCTTCCTCTGGTTCCACTGTTCTCAGGAGCATCTTCCATTGAGCCTCCCAGGATAGAGGTGCTGGGGACGCTGTCCCGTGAGTAAGAATGTAGGCGAGATTGGACCACATAACATCTAGAAGTTATGTACTTACCATAACGTTCGATGTATGTGGTCCATCTCGCCTCACATTTTTACGTTCCCTCCCACCTGTCCCCCCTCCTGGAGAATTTGGAGGCGACATTTGTCTTCAGTACCCTTCGGTATTGGTTGTTTTTTCTTTGCTACCCTGGATAGTGTTCTACCTTACTGAACTGTGGTTGTGCATGAGGTGTGACTATGGGTTGCTGCAAACTAGATCTGGGGCTATGGAGCATTGCAACATGGGATACCAGGTTAGCCCAGCCAATTAGAGACTTCGTGCTAGAAAAATAAGTTGGCCGAGTCGGAGCCGATGTTCGGCTCCGAACCCGTGAGTAAGAATGTGAGGCGAGATGGACCAGATACATCGAACGCTATGGTGAGTACATAACTTCTAGTTTTTCTCTGTAAATGATGTATCTACATTGTTGGCAATGGCCACATTTATAGGTGCCCTTCTTTCTTGAGCTGTATGATTTAAAATCATTTTCTATAACATTTTTCAGGTTTGGGCAGTTCTTATTTTAATCCATCTTTTGAAATTTGATCCAAGTCTGTGAGATTTATAAACTTCTCCCAGTCAGAGTTAATAATATTTTTACAGTGCTCATACTAGCGTTATACTCCAAAACCATAGCTTTACCAAAGTCTTCATTATGGTTCTGCTCTGTCTCTAGTCTCTCGGCCAGGAGTTCCCCTAGTATAGGTTTAAATCTTTCTTGCCTGTCATCATATACTTGTTTTTCCACTTGCTCTATTAGTTCATTTGGTTAACCTCTTGCTCTGAACAAACCTTTCAAAAAATGCATTCATTTTCAAATTCAGCATTACTGGAAGTCATCCTGCTAGCCCATCTAAATTGTCCTTTGACAATATTCTTTTTATAATGCTAGGGGTGTGGACTGTTGAAATGTAAATATGGATTTGAAAAGGTACTTTTTCTATGCACCTTGGAATTAAACCTACTATTCTCTTTATAAATCTCAATATCAAGGTACTGAAGTTTCTCATGGTAGATGTAAGTAAAACTCAGAAAAGATGTGGTTTTGTTCAGAAAGTGTAATAATTCATGTATTTTATCAGTATTGTCAGTCCACAAGACACAAATATCATCCAAAAATCTCCTGTACATAATCCGATAGTCCCTGTAAATGGAAGCCACGACATGTTTTTTTCCCATTTTGCAAGCACTAAATTTGCATAAGTTGGGGCGCATGCAGCGCCCATTGCTACCCCCTTAATTTGATGGTAAAGCTCACCTTTAAAATAAATGAAGTTATATTTTAGCACCAATTCCATTAAAGTTAAACAGACTAATTTCTCATTCTGTGTTAGCTCTTCATCATCAAACATAAACTCCTCTAACATTGCCATCCCTTCTCTATGGGGAATGCTGGAGAATAAGTCTGTTAACATCTATTGTAACAAACACCAACTCTTCTCTATACAAATCATTGTTCATTTTTCTCAAGAAGTCCCAGAAGTCCTTCAATATATTCCTTCTTTTTAACCATAACTTCTTTAGTTTCAAATCCACATATTTTGCTAAAGGCAATGTTTTTGAACCTTCAGCAGAGACTATGGGTCTAAGAGATTTTTGTGGATTTTTGGTATTCCGAAAATTGAGGGTATTCTGGGTTTATCCACTTTTAGATAGGTGTATGTGTTACTATCGAACAAACCTTCCATAAACATATCTGTGAGAGCTACTTCTGTATGATATATTAACTTCATTTCTTGATACACTTACATATTTGCTTGTGTCCATCAATAGTTCATTCTTTTTACCTTCATAATTTAAGGTATCCATTAGCACAGTCCCTCCTCCCTTGTCTGGCTTCATAACCCTGATTTCTCTATCATTTCTGAGTTCATCAAGAACACTTCTCTCTTTAAGGTTAAATTAGCTTTGTATTTAACCTTAGATATTTCTTTTCTAATTTCACCTTCCACAATGCGTTTAAATTTTTTTATTTGAGAGTGTTGGAGTGTGTTAAATGTGCTTTTTTTCTTTATTTCTGTGCCACTTATAATGTTGTCCTGGGGTAACAATAAATCCAAATTAATTTTTCTGGTGAATAACTTAACATCAATTAAAGTTTTGGCTAAATCTCCTTTCTTCAAGGGTATAAATTTCATTCCTTTGGACAGGAGACTAAAATGTTCATCCATACTAAAGTTGTAAATACTGTAACCTTCCTTAACATACTTTTATTTGTTATTTTCGTCCTGCTTAATACATTCTCCAACATTTTCCAAGTTGGGATGGGGTATCATTTCAGTACTTAGTATCTCCCCTCCCCCTTCTCCAGAAAACATTCTGCTGTTGATATTGATTTCCTACCTTGTTCCTGATTCTTTCTGACCTCCGCAGAGGTAAATGCTCAGAAAAAATTATCCATTTCATTTACCTGCTTTCCTATCTGCACATTTTCATCCCTATTGTTTTCCAAATTTTCATTAAAATTAATATATTTATAATTTCTCTATTGTCCAAACCTAACATTTGATTTGGGCTTAGGGTAACTTGTGTTATTTTTAGATTTATTAATATCTCTTTCTAACTTTCTTAACTTCCTTTTAAGAAGTTCATCACGTTTAACATCAGTTTCCTTTCTGATACTATAATATTTTTCTTTTTCAGAAAGGATGGTATAAATCAAGTTATTAACTTGTTCGTTTAACATTTCTATTTATTTTTGTATGTCTTCCTTTATTCTATCATTTTCCTTCACAATAGCTTTCAACTTGTCCAATCCACATCTGTTAAAAATTTCCAACAATTATTTATGAAACAAACTACCAGAAATTACATTTTTAGGATATTTATATATCCTTAGACCCTTTGGTACAATTCTTTCTATAATGCATCATTTTAAATAGGAATTTTCAATGTCCAAAGTTCTGAATTTAAGCATAAGCTTGGATAATTTGTCTAATTTAGTTTTATATGAATCAGTTGACTGGGGGACTTCACCAATATTGTCTCTAAATTTAGAAGTGAAACTTACTTGTAACCAGTCCTTTAATTCCACTCTTCCACTATGGGTTATGCAGTTATACAACTCGAGAAAGAAGGGCATCTATAAATGTGGCCGTTGCCAACAATGTAGATACATCATTAACAGAGAAGAATCGTAGTTAAGTAGTAGAAATATAGTGTTAACTAGTAAATAATGTTTTAACTGTGAATCATTTGGATTAGTATATTTAGCAGTGTGTGAAGAGTATCAGTCCTTCTATATAGGTAAAACTGAATGAAAATTAAAAAGGATATATGAATTTAGGATATATGAATGCTATGATATGCAGAACAAAAAATAAACTAATGCTCTCTTTAAGCACTCAGAATGTACTAAAGCAAGGTTTACATTTTTGTATTGGAAGGAGTGAAAAAAAAGCGGGGGGGGGGGGACAATGGGAAGAAAGGAACCAAACCACGACACGACCAATAAGAAAATCCACGGAGTCTGAAGCTCAACCACCACAGTACTTTATTGCACAAGCTTCACCAACTGGAAAGACAAAAATGAGAAAACTGGTTCTCCACAACTGACCTAGGTTTCGTCAAATGACTTCTTCAGAGTGTGTTGAACCAGTATATAACCACAATCAATAATGACTCACTAATTACAACAATTATCACTTCAAATAAATTGACAATTAATGTATTGTTAAAAATATTCATAGTTAAAAAATACTTTGTTAAAAACACATAAGTATCACAAAAAACTACCCCACATAAAATATTAACTAACTTGTGTTGTGTATAATCAAATAACTTATTATAATTAACTATGTATATACATAACATATCAAATACATTAAATACTTAAATAAAATATATTTGTTAAAATTAAAATGTATTTGTATTGTAGTTATGGTACTGATAATGTACAAATATTAAAAAATGTTTAATTTAATAATATACCATATAGTATATTGATTGATTTTATTTGTATTATCCTTATAGGTGTGTTTATCCCAAAATATGCCTTAATCTCAAGAATGGCTTGATTGACACAAACTCATTTAACCCTGGATGTGAGTGTGCATTTAGTTTAAATTGCCATTTAATTTCACAAACATCTAAATGAAATTCAGTGACTCTACCTTGTGGATCTTTTTCTAGTTGTTGTATAATACAAAACTTAAAATGATGATCATTATCGTTATAATATGCCTTGCCAAGGCATTTGAAGGTTTATGTTGGATATCCAATATGTGTTCCTTTAATCTTTCTCTAAAAGCCCTACATGTCTTTCCAGCATAAAAGGCAGTGCATGACTGACATACGGCAATATATACCACATTGACAGAATAACAATCAAAGTGTCCCATAATGTTAATAGGTATGTTGTTAATAACCAATCTCTTGCCAGTCGTCATAATATGCCTACACGTCAAGCATCTTCCACATTTAAAATTTCCTTTAGTCTTATTATTGTTGGAACCATTGTTTAATGTACATGTTTCAAACATCTTTTTAAATGTTATATCTCTACGAAAAATGAATTTAATTTGACGAGCAGCAAATTCATGAAAATCCTTTAACCTACAAAAGGATTCCCAATTCTTTTCTATAATACTTCTAACAAATTTCTGCATTGTAGGTCAAAACAAACAAAAATTCCTTTTGATATAAAATCATCACTGTTTTGTTCCATTGTGCCACTAAAAGTTCCACATTATTTTTAAGAATCGGTAGCATAATGCCCTTATCTCTTTTAAAGAGTATTTCATTGATGATTTCATCACATAAAAGTCTGGGGTAACCCCTATTAAAAAATAATTGTGCTATAAATTCCAATTCATTTACAAAATCAGACATTTCGCTCACCATCGCTCTCACCATTTGTCCCTTGACAATAGCTCTTTTGGTGTTTGGGGTGCCAACTATCATAATGAAGATATGAATTGGAAAATGTGGATTTTCTATATATGTTTGAAACCAGGCATCCCTTTTCTTGAACAAATGCTAAACTCACATCCAAATATGTTACTTTGTCTTTTTGTATATTATAAGTACATTTTAAAACCAAGCAGTTTGATTAATATAATCCATAAAGGCCTCTAATGCTAACCTTTCACCTTGCCAAATTATAAAATATCGTCCAAAAACCGTGTGTAAAATTTAATAAATGGACGATATTCACTGTTGAAAACATAATTGTTCTCCCAAAGGCCATTACGTAATTGGCATAAGTGGGGGCCCCCATAGCAACACCTGTATTTTGTTTGAAATAACGTTCTTCAAAAACAAAAGTTATTATGTAAGACCAATTCCATTAACATCACCCAAGTATTAATATCATCCTGATCGAACTTCCTGATTGTTCTCCCAACCATGTTAAACCAACATCATGGGGAATAGATGTAAATAAATTAACTACATCAATCGTCACAAAGTAACAATTCTCTTGGAAATCAACTTTCTTTACTTTCTCCAAAAAGTGCCAAGAGTCTTTCGTAATATAAGAAAAGCTTTTCAATCCTGGCTTCATTTTGTTGTCCACATATTTGCTTATAAAAGCCACCTTAATTCTTTTTCCATCAACTATTGGTCTAAACTGAACGTTATCAAGGCCTTTATGGCTTTTAGGTATCCCAAATATTCCACTGACCAAAGGAAAATTGTTATTCATATAATCAAAGTCAGTTTCACTAATATTACCCTGAAATAACATGTCTTCTAACATCAAATCTATCTTTTGATAAGCCATATTAATTTCATGTTTACTGACCTCAATGTAATTATCTTCATTAAGCATATTAAACATTTCGGACACATAATCACATTTATCCACTATAACCACTCCATTGCCCTTATCGGGCTTCATGATGCGAATTGTTTTAATATTACATAGAAATTCTATATTCTTGATGTCTTCATGTGTCATATTACAAAAATGACTGTACTGTTTATTTAGAAAAAATCCTAATGTCAAATCATATTTTCAAATAATTCAGTGATTTTAATATAAGGTGGATTAAATATACTAGGTCTTTGCAATTGAATAGTGCCATTTCTGTTGTCACTAAAACCAAAATAAGCCGCCAGATTTAGCTTACGAACAAAGAGTTTGAGCAATAGGAAGAAAGGGTGGAGTAATAGGGAGTTATATTGGCAAATAACTTTACAAGCCACCACCCACCTGGTTTAAATGAAAATGCATCCCTGGCCCCTGTATTAAAGATGAGAGCAACCAAACTATGAAGTTATTTTTCAACAAAGTAATTTTTACTTAAACTTATGTAAAATCTGAAGTTCTCTGTATTAAATGGTTGTTTTTTTAAATGAAAGCATGATTAAAACTTTGACCACCAGAGGGAGTCTGATCATTACAAAACTGCCTTTCAGCTTTTCTTCATACAGAAAGCTTCTAGTCAAACTATTTTATGACTTTTTTAGTACATTTTACACATCCTGAAGTGTGTTTTAAATCATTTTAGAGATTTTGACTTGAACATCTATTTATTTTTTAATAAAACGTTACATATCTATATCTATATATATAATCTCTCTCTCTCTCTCTCTCTCTATATATATATATATATATATATATATAATATGTATACATTTCTTGAAAGTAAATGTTTTACACTGTCTAGAAACTTCACAAGGTCATGAATATTCTTGGATTTTATGGCAATTAACTTTTTAACTTCCTGTTTAATTTTATTGGTTAACCTGTGTTTTAGAAAGGTATTTATTTATTTATTTTGCATTTGTTGACCAGGATAGTCCGACTGGATACCTGTCCATTTTCAGCGGAGGCCCGGGGAGAAAAGCTCCAAACTTACAAACAGATAAAGACAAGCAAGTTACAGTATATGCACAAACATATTGTATTGACATACAAGTTACAGTCTCAGATTTCAAGCCTATAAAGAATACAGTTTATATTCAGAAATATATAAAAATATGTTACAGTTTCTCTTATCAAACCTATAGGTGCAGCTATATACAGAGCATCTGCAGAGATGTAAAACATTGCAGGGATATGGAAGTAGATTAGGCTTTAGTCAGGGTTAGAGCAAGGACATAACCAGTGAGTTTTAAAATTCTGGGTTAGATTTTTTTTGAACTGATTAAGGGAGGGGTTCAGAGTAAGGTCAGATGGGAGCAAATTCCAGGTTTTGCCTACTGAATTTGCAAAGATTCTCCAGATAGGTTGTTAGCTTTAACGGATTGAACCAAAAGTTTTGTAGTGGAATGAAGTGGCCTAGCATTTTTGTAGGCATGGATAATGTTTTTAAGGGAGGGCGTTTTTTATGGATGGTTAATAACCTTGAATGCCCCAGTAAGTTGATTATATTGAATTAGCCTGAGGAGCTCTAGCCATCCTAAGAGGTATAGGTTTTGACAATGGTGTATTCTGTAGGGAGTTCATGTGGCAAACCTGGCAATTTGATATTAGCAGCTAGAGAGTTTGCTGAGATCAGTTTTGTTCAAGTTAGTGAGTATTGGCGAGGCATAGAGTAGAGTTGAAAGCAGATGGGTAGAGAGATAGGGAGCCGAGTTTTTTTATTAACGGTTTTAATAGTTTGGTTTATGTGCATATCATATTTGAGGTTGTTGTCTATTATAACACCCAGGAGTTTGGTATACATATCTGGTGAGATTATGGCCCCAATGTTAGATGTTATAGTAAATGAAGGTTGAGAGGATTTGCGAATAGAGGGGAAGAGCAATAGCTCTGTTTTATTAGGGTTTAATATCAGCTGTTGATTAGAGATCCAGTTTTCCACTGTATTTCCTGCCCCTGCTCTAATCCTGACTGATACTATTTCTCCCTTTCTCTAAATACGTATCCACTAAAAACATGTTTTTTTCTGGTACTTGTCTATCCTCTACATTTTTTTTCTTTGAATCAATAAATTTTTTTCTTTTTCCCTTTTTACTGTGCTGCATAAACTCATTACATCCGCAGTGGTGCAGCGGTAGCGTTGTTGCCTCACAGCAAGAGGTTCTGCCATTCGATTCTCGGCTGGAGTACGGGGAGTGCCTACTGTGTGGAGTTTGCATGTCCTCCCCATGGTTTGGTGGGCATTCGAAAGACATGCGTAAATGGGCGTGCCTTCGCTGAAGGTTGAACATTGAGCTGGCACCTTGGCGTTCGTGAAAATCTACTGCCAATCATTAGCGGACCAGAGTTCTGCTGTGGCAACCCCTAACCGGGAAAAGCCGAAAGACAACAACAACTGTGCTGCATAAACTCCTGTACATTAAATGTTTTTTGTTTATTTTTTATACAACTTGATAAAACCAATATGTTTTTTACTATTTGTAACTTTAAAAATGTTGCTAAAACATATTACTAATCAGTTTCATACTTATGTAATTGCATTGTGTTTTTTGCCACTGTTTTTTTGTAGACTCTATGTATAATAATTTTTTTTTCTCGGAGCTTTTCTCCTAGGGCCTCTACTGAAAATGGACATATATTCAGTTAGACTAGCCCGGTCAACAAATGTAAAATAAATAAATAAATAATAAAAATAATTAAAGGGTATAAAAGTATTATTGTAGCTGCCCATCCACATCTGATGAAGTCTACTTGGTAGAAATGAAAACGCTGTTATTTTAAAGTGTATGCGCTTATGTAAGTTCTATTTTTTTTATTAAACCTGCTTCAACTAGAACTGCTGTGCTGGTGGTATCTTTCCTGAGTACTTTGGATTTGGTTTTAGTGAAAGTTTGGTGCTTTTTGCCGTTTTTTTTGGTGGTTTCTTGTAATATTTGTCATGCGATACACTTTTCTGTAGTAAAAGCCAATATCAAAGGGCCCTGGCTGAGTAAGTTTGCAAATGACTGTAATCTAGGAGCAGTCAATAAATCCCCATATGACTTAGCCATCCTGCAGGGAGGTTTGCCCCAAATAAATAGCTAGTACCAAAATCTTGGACTGAAACTAAATGCCAAAAAATATTGTATCCTGTGGGAAGTCATCTACCCCAAAGAACCACCACATTGACAGTACACTCCTAGGAGTTGACACATTTGTTCAGGATTTGGGAACTTATGTGGACAGTGACCTAACTTTGGATCAGCATAGGGCTGCTGTTGTAAGAAACTCCTTCTATATTGCACAGCTTATAAACAAAGGGATTGCTTCAAGATCTAGGGATGTCATTGTTTCCCTTTATTCAGCCGTCATTAGGGCAATTATTGAATATAATGCATCCTTTGGCATGTATCTGTCCAGATACGTGCAACAACTGCGGCACTCACAGAGATACTTTACTAAAAGGATATAAGACCTAAACATGTCCTACATGGACTGACAGAGCCCTATCTCTATACTCTGTCTCCTACAGACTGCTAAGAGGTGACCTTTATCTGACATACAAGGCATCCTCTGACCCAATACTGATGGATTTACTGCACATCAGCAAGTCATATGGCATCAGAAATACTTGGCATGCATTGAAGACATTGATCAAATAGTAACTCAACAAGATGTATTAAGTCCCCCTTAGATTTCTACTTATGGATGTTAGCTTGGGCAGCTACTATGGAAACATTCTACTTACCCAAAAATATTACACAGCCTGGGACTTAAGTCTTGGTGATTTACTATCTGATCAATGTAGTCAAATAATTTTTACTTTGACTATGTTTCCTTCTAATTCTATTATGGACTACCCCCAGACAATGCAAATTCCTTTACAGGATAATTTAACACCCCGGCAAGATTTATTAACCCCTTCATTTTATAATGTATTGCTTAGAGTTGACAATATAATACATTTACAGGAAGGGAGCGTCTTGATACAATGGTTTTGACATTTTCAAGTATAGCAATTTGACTATCACTAAAGAATATTTCACACTGTTTGAGGAGGGGTTTACGTTTGTGTCCAGAAGGAAAGTTCCTATCTCTGATGTTTTCATAGATTTTAAACTGTTTCTTAGGAAGCTGAATCTTTCTGTCTTGAATGAATCTTTTAATGTTTCAATTAATGCAGACTGTTTTAAGAAAAAAAGTGTGCACAACCCACCCTTGAACAAAAACTGTTCAGATTTTTGAAAGGGTGTGTGAAAAAGAGTTACATGCAACCCTGAATGCTCAACTCAAATAATGTTACAACTTAACATTAGATGAAAAGAAAGTTTAGATACTTTGATACATGATAAATCTATCGAAGTTATGAAACCTAACAAGGGTGGGGGTGTAGTCATAGCCAACTACATTAATTACTTTGGTAAACTTTTTGATTTACTGCAAGATGAAACTAAATATTCTACAACATTGAGGAATGAAATCAATATTGCTTATAAGAAAATTGATATGTATCTAGAGGATGCTTTATCACAGGGTCTAATCTCACCTGAACTTTTACATCTTCTTTCTAACAGGCATCCAATGATTACATCTTTGTTTGGTATTCCAAAACTCACAAATACTTACTGGATCCCCCAGTACAGATTAATAGTTTCAGCACAGGGGTCTAAGACCCACCCTCTTGCCGTATTCATAGATATAAAACTTAAAAAAAAACATTTTGGACAACTATTCACGTGTTTTAAAAGATTCATGGGACTTTTTGAAGGAATTATTACCAGAATGTTGTGGTAAAGACATTAGTTTCCTTACTGTAAATGTACTAGATATTTTTACTTGTAAACCTCATGACACAGATTTAAAATTTTTCACAGTGCTTTGATAGATTTTCAATTTTTGGATAATAACAATGTGAAGTTATTAATGGACTTAATGAAGATTGTTTTACACAACCTCTTGTTTTTTGAGGGTGAGTTTTATAAGCAAAAAGGTGGCAGCCTGTGATCCCATCTATGCTAATTTAATAATGCTCTCTTGGGAGAAGCAATACATACTCAAATCCACTTTTCACAACTGCTGGTTACTTTATAGGAGATACCTGGATGACATTTTTATTATTTGGAAAGAAAATGAAGTTCTTAAAGATCAATTTCTAGAATACATCTCAACTTCCACTGATTTTTTAAAGTTCACTCACAAACATTCACACAGTACCACCCGTTACCTTGATATAAAGGTTTCAGTGGTAGGGGACAGGTTTGTTTCAAATATTTACAGGAAGAACACTATTTACACTTTAAAAGTACTCACACCTGGTATGTCAAAAGAAACCTAGTTTGAGGACAGTTCATGAGAGCATCTCGAATGATATCTAAAGATGACGATTTTCTGAGGGAATTGACCACAATGGTAGGCATGTTTTCTGAAGAGGATATCCCCTCACTCTCTTCAGTAGTATTAGGGAATAGGTGGTCAGGGACAGGAGGAACAAAAACTGTTGTCTTCTTTTGGGCTGTCCCGACACCCTGCTACCAGTCAAGGTTCTTACAACCATTTTTTCAGATTCAATGACTATAAAGTATAGTGATAGTGCACCATTTGTGAAAAGGATTGTGATAAATAATTGGTCTATTTTGAAAACTGATGACACAGCTTGTAAGGTAATGGGGGATTCACACAATTTCATTTTCAAAATGGATAAAATATCAAAAGAATTTTAGAAGGCCACATTGACCGTATTAAGGGATTTAAAGAAAGTAACTCAAGCTAAGGGACAACAAGGTGTGGCAACTGTAATTTTTGTAAATATATCTTGGACAATGATTCTATAGTTTTGAACAACAATTGTGGATCTAGAATCATATTTAAGAAAGGAAAACTGTGATTCCAAAGGACAAATCTATTTCACGATATGTGACATGTCAGTCTTTTTATGTAGGAAGGACAGAAAGTAAATTTAAGAAGATAATTTATGAACATCTGTACGAAATAAGAAAGTTAAACACTAACAACTCTCTTTTTAAACACTCTTTAAGTTGCTTTGACTTTAACAAGTTCACTTTTGGTATATTGGAAAGAATTCCTGTTGATATTAGGGGAGGTCATTGGGAATCCAAAATAGAATATAAGAAATTAGTATGGGAAATTAGATTGGATGCCACCTGTCCTACAGGTTTGAATGAAAATGTGCTTATCTATCCTTTGTGAAAAATGAGGTCTGCCAAGCTATGAAAGTTGAAGTTAAACATACTTAACCTTTAATATTGCTTTGATTTTATTTGAGGTTTAATACTGTAAACCTTATTTTTTAATTTTTATTTTTAGGGTTTATACATTTTGTGCATACTTAAGTTTGTTTATTTCATGTTGTTGTTGTTGTTGTATCTTTGTATTTAATGAATTTTTCAACTTTGACTTACTGGTAAATTGATGAATTAATGTTTCATTGTTTAATTCAATTAAATAATTTCTGTACCCTTTGTTCATTTGCTCTTTTAAATGTCTTTCGAATGAATTTTAAATTGATGCTTAATCAGGTTAATTATCTATGTGAAATCTGACTGATTTTTCTTTATTCTGATGAAGTCCTAAGTTGATGGACGAAAGCACTCACTATTCTGTCTGAAATAAAAAAAAATGATATTTTACTTTATCTACAAACGTTCTGATTTTATTTAATGTAATTCATCGCTTGGGGCTACGTGAACCCTTTTTATGGTTATTGGCTTGGATTCTGGTTGGTGTGCATGCGTTTGTATGACAGCATTTTGGTTCTTTTAGCAGCTTAGCACCATCCATATGTGTGGGATATGATAAAATGAAGTATTTAGGTGTATGGAATAAAAAAGGATTCTATTGTGGCAGCTAAAGATGAGTAGAAAGAGACTAAACAAAAGATAATGCAGCAGTTAAGAAGGTGGAAGTTCTTGATTATGAATATGGATGGTACGATAGTATTAGTGAAAAGGTTTCTAGCCCTTAGTTTTATTTACAGGTCAGGCATATTATTTTATCAACCAGAAGAGACACTGTGCCCCATAATTAATTACAAGTTGAAATTATTTATTTGTGAGGAGAAGAAGGCAAAAGGTATGTGGAATAAGTTGATTCTTCCCATAGAACAAGGTGGTTTAGGACTACCTAATCTCAAGGGATACTTTGGAGCTATGCAGTTAAAGGTGAAAAGGAATGATAATGAAACTGGGTAGGGAGTTCAAGAGATAAGAGAGCGTAGGTTGTTGGATGCTGGTCCTTAAGGAGAATGACAACAATCACACAGAATATTATATTTCTAAAGTAACAAAAAGTATTCAAAGAACTGAGCCAACATGGTAATGTGGAGGTAGGAGATTTTACCAATAGGAATGACTGCAAGTAAGGGGTATATGAAATAGGCAATATGGGGCTAGAGTTTACAGGGAAAAATTAGCAAAGGAATCAAGGTATTGGGAGAAAATAATTGGAGAGTAAAGTAAAATAGTGGGATAAGACCAAGGAGAATATAGGCAAAGAAAAAGGATGGGGATTGCTGAGTGAAAGATTAGTTTTGGTAAAAATTGAATTGAGTATAAAACAGAAGTTTCTGCTGAAAAGGGATATCTATTCTTGATTGGACTCTGATCAACTACCCCTAACAAAATTACCAGGTAAGTTTCCTTCCAGATGGTCTCAGTGATCACCTCCCCACATTCCTACTACGCAAACGCTCCAACCTACCCAAACCCATTGTTTACAAACTAATATGGGATAACCGCAACCTTACCTCACATTATCTCAATACTGTTCTCAGCCACTGTAACTGGGAACTACTACAAACCCTTGGATTAGACCAGGCAGTTGACTATTTTAATACTACTTTTATTAGTGTTCTTAACAAACTCGCCACTAGTAGGAAAATTAGAGTGAAAGCTAACTATGCACCTTGGCTAAGTAGGGACACTAGAGCAATACAAAAAGCCAGAGATAAAGCCTGGAAAATCTGGAAAAGAGAAAACACCACCAGTTCCAAGCAAAACTACCAAAAGATTAGAAATAAGGCCAAGGCTCAAACTAAACAAAATAAACAAAACTACTTCCTCAGTGCCCAAAACAAATACTCAAAAGATCCACAAAAATTGTGGCATTTTATTAACTCCTTACTAAAACCAGGCAAAACCACTACTCCAGCTTCAAACTCTACAGATAGTAATTTAGACATAGCCACTCAATTTAACCACCACTTCACAAAATCCATCCTGGCTCTATCCAGCCAGCTAACCAATCATAGTCCATCACATACCCAAACCAATCAACCAGAAAAGACTCCCTCCTTTACTCTATCACCTGTCCCACCTCTACAATTAAGGAACTCCTTCTAAAACTTAAACCCGCCACCCTTGCAGCCGATAACTTACCTACTACCTTCATAAAAATAGCCTCTGACTCTCTGTCTTACTCTATCTCCATCTTAATCAACCGCTTCATGCAGGAATCGTATATTCCCAAACTCTGGAAAGTATCTTATATTATTCCTAAACATAAAGGGGGTAACTCCTATGACTTCTCAAACTACCAACCCATTGCCATCTTATGCCCCCTATCTAAAATTCTAGAGAAATGCTTTCATTTGCAAGTCATGAAATTCCTGCACACACATCAGCTCCTCTCTACCACACAGCATGGCTTCCGCCCTCATCACAGCACAACCACAGCTGATGTTCTTCGTGTTTCACTGTTGCAGTCATTAAATTTAGGGTTATCTGCTTACAGGTAGCTCTCAGACGGCCTGATTATCAAAGTCTTGGGTCCTGCGTCAGTTACTGTCTCTTCTTCTATGACATCGGGTAGTCAGGGGTATAAAGCATGCAGGTGACACCATTACATCAGTTTTTCTTGCCGTGCAGTGCCCGAAGCAGAAGCAGTTCGCAAGTGCCAGTCGGCCGACTCCTGAAATTTTCGTTTTCGAGTTTCAGAACCAAAGTCTTCAAAAAAGCTAAGTACTCTGTTGGGGATCCTTTTTTTTGCTCTAAACCAATGTCAGTAAAAGTTAACAATTGTATTACTTCTGGAAAGCAAATACCTCATAAAGATTTTCATTCGTACTGCATTCCTTGCTTATGCCCAGACCACTACGTCCCTCGCTGTCAGTTTTGTGCCTTATTCATTCCACGAACTATTCGTCGTCGGTTCATTTTTGCATCAAACTATTTTGGTACTCAGTTTAATTATCCAGAAATTGTTTCAGTAAGCCATCCCACTACCGACATTCCGAAAAAACATAAAGATAAAGACAGAGACAGGCTGCATAGGTCTAAAGCTGCCGATGACGCTTCCGTTAAGCTAGTCGCCAGTTCGCCGGTACTCAGTGAGGTGCTTTCGCAGCCCTTGATACCCGCTACTTCATATTCGTAGGCCTATATTGAGACCCATTCAGAGTCCGGTATGCCGCGAGATGCTTCTTCCAACTATGGAACCTGCAGATGTCGCTACCTTGGATGGGTCCGGGGCCGCTGTGCAGGCACCGGCTTCTGAGGGTGTATTCAGGCCTACTGACTTTCATATCAAAATGACGCCATCTTCTTCTTCAAGGCTTAAAACTTGATCCACGCCTAGAAAACCAACGTCCAAACCTCATGGTCAGGCCCATATGCCTAAAAAACAAATTATAAGAATGGCTGAAGACCTTATTACTCTAATTAGGGGATGCCAGCCTTCTCCCTCTAAGAGACCTAGAACGGATTTTCCTTCTGATTCTTCTGATCAGGATTCTGAAATTTCTGTTTCTTCTGATGACCAGGATTTGCCCTTATCTACCTGTGAGGATTCTGATGCAGAGGACTCCATACCTTCTGCTTCCCCTCTAGAAGATTTCTCTTTTGGTGAAACTTTGTACATGCTTAGGGAGCATTTCCGCTGGGAAAGACAGGATTACTCTGACTCCAAAAAGAGGCTTAGGGAATTCTTACTCCTGCCTCAACACAGGCCTTTAGCTATCACTCTTGTACTGGACATTGTAGATAATGCCTTCTTGGAATATAGCCTGGCCCCAGACACTTTACCTCTGGCTCCTAGGAAACCTGACAGGTATTACAGAGTACCTGACTCTCACAAGTTCCTCTTTAAGAATCCTACTGCGGACCCAGAGACCATTTCACAGGGACCCAAAGGCATTAAGGCTACTACTGCCAAAAACCCTACCCCCTCTGATAGAGATTCCAGGGCCCTGGACAGGTGGGGTAAGAAGGTATACACTTCTGCTACTTTGGCCATTAGGGTCTTAAACTGCCAGTTTCATATGTTAAAGTATCAGCAGCACATTATTGCATTACTTAAACAGAAAATTATGTTGATTCCTGACTGTGCTGAAAATAAAGAATTACAGGATTTAATGCATTCTGCTGAACAAATTGGTAAACATACTTTGCAGTGTGGTTTTGACTCCTTAGAGGCATCTTGCAGGGCTGCTGTCACTGGGTCTGTTCTTAGAAGGCATGCTTGGCTTAAGGAACAAACTTTGCCAGATCATGTTAAAGCTAAATTACTTGATGCTCCCTTAAACTAAGACTGCCTGTTTGACACCAAAGCAGAAGAAGTACTTAAAAAGATGGAGGAAAAAGCTAAATCTATGCAAACTGTTAAAGATTTCCTGCAAGTATAGCCTCCCAGATTTAGCAGGCATTGGCCTTCTAAGAATTGGTCCTTTCCTGTCTCTTCCAGGCCTTTTCAGTCCAAACCCAGGAACAGCAGGCCACCTAGGCTAAAGTCTCAAGGTACTCACAGGCCTAAGCAGTGGGGGGCTCCCACTTCCAAAGCTGGAAGTAGTAAGACACCCCCCCTATGGTAAACTGTCACAATGACTTAACCTTAAACCTTCCAAGCCCTGCTCAACTGACTGCTCCTTTAGGGGGAAAGATCGCCCTGCATGCAAAAAACTGGGAACTCATTACCCAAGACAAATGGGTTTTAAATATAGTTTTCCAAGGATACAGATTCCACTTCCACACCTTACCAGCCCCAAACGGTTGGCCAGATCTACCCCCAAATCAGTGGGCAGAGGCTCAACAGCAGGTTCTCTCTCTTCTAAGTATCAGGGCTATTCAACCTGTCCCAGCAGAAGAATGGTAACAAGGTTTTTACTCAAAACGTTTCCTGGTACCCAGAAAAGACAACTCCTGGCATCATATCCTGGACCTGTCTATCCTAAACACCTTTTTGCTAATCCCAAAATTCAAAATGCTAACCCTTCATCAGCTGCTTCCCATGTTAGGCAAACATGCCTGGTTGGCAACATTGGACTTAAAGGAAGCCTACCTGCACATCCCAATAAGGGAATCTTGCAGAAAATACCTACACTTCAGAGCAGGCTGCATGCACTATCAGTTCTGTGCACTGCCTTTTGGCTTATTTACTGCTCCCAGGCATCAAAAAATCTGACAAGGCTCAAAACAAAAACAATGAAAAATCTAATTATGATAAAACTGTCATACATATAAATGTATATGCATCCAACTCCACAAACATGGGAACTCACAAATATATCAAAAAAGAAACACAAACTCAAATACCAACTACAGCCAGTCACTACCACATGCCAAACCAGAACATGAAAGACATGAAGACTGAAACTTAAATGGCTATCATTTACTGTGTTCACTTCTCACCACCTCACCATTCTCACCACCTACAAATTCAAAAAAAAAGCAAACAAAATCCTACACAAACCAAATAAAAGAGATACAGCCAAAAAACAAGAAAATTAAAATAATAGATCAAATAAAAACCAATAAAAAGTTTGTAAATAATTTGTTTTACAGAAGATTTTTGTTGAATATTGTCTAAATGGGAGATTGTTAATGCTGTGGGCTGGAAGGAAGTGGGAACTGTCCTGCATATTTCACTGAACAATATGCAACTTATTTGGAGGATTGATTGATTTTATACTGGGATTATTTGCTACCCTGGAGTTAGCAGTTACAAAGGAGTGTGCATTTGATGCTGTGTGCACTTGCAATGTCTGCAACACATCCATAGTCTGCAATATCCATCGGTTAAAAGCTGAAAAAAAAGGCTAATTTAATGAACCTAAGAGGCAATGACATGGCATAACAGTCAGGTTACGTATGCTAACCTAACCAACAACACAACAACCAAATGTGAAAATGTGAAATGTCCATGAATTCATGGATTTTTTGGCATTTTTTGAATTTTAAAAATGATTGAACAATGCCACAGATTTTTTAAGTTTTTTTTTTTTTTTTTTTTTTTGCTTGCTTTTTTGTTACAAAAAATTACTTTGGTCGTATATTTCTTCTACATTTTATTTTGAATTTAAGGCTTTAGTTTCAAAAACAATAATCAGGGTCATATCTTAATTAAATTTTTGAATTTTATTTTAAAAAAAAAAAAACAATAGCAATTTTGGGCTGGGTATCTTCATTAGTTTGTCAGAGTAAAATTTGGTATACAGTATATCATATATAAATCATATATATTTTTGTTTTGTTTTTTTTTTTACTTTTACTTTTACTAATACCAAAATAATTCTCAAATAGGTGCTATAATAGCACATATGGACAAGTGCTAGAATGGGTATCAATTCACAATAATTCATTATTTGTTTACAATTGTCATTCATATGACACTTAGCTGACACTAAATGAAAAGATGCAACTATAAATTTTATACAAAAAAAATTGTTTGTATTCATTACCTAAACTTAGAAAAAAAAACAAAATATGAATATATAAAATATCAAACATGATTTTCTGTTGTATGCATTGACACCATTGGACACTAAAATACTGTAGTGCTTTTCAATTTTATTTATGATTTCAGATTTATACCACACACACCACAGCACTAAAGCGATGTAACTCAAGATATCTTAAAAACATCATCACATGAAATATAAAAAAAATGAATAGAGCAATCCATAATCTGCAAAAAACAAACAATTACTGCATATATATTAAGATTAACAAGTCTCTTCAAATATGATGGAAGAATTACTAACAACATTTATTTGCAGTGATATACCTACATTTATCTATATAATGTAATATATACAAGCATGTAGATGTACATGCACACCACATTTGAAGAATTATACAACAACAAATTTATTTGATCTCTAACCATTTCTAAATGCAAACATTCCCAAACAACAAACAACAAATACAAACAAAAAAACACAAACACATACACAAACATGCACACATTCATATTTGTAAGTCTATCTTTACAATCTAAAGTCTAGGCTGCTTGTATTACCTCTCCACTACTCCACTGTTTTCATACATTAAATGCTATATCTTTATGCATTAATTCCCTACCCATACCAGCGATTGAGCGAGTTTCCTCATAACAGCTTCCAGCCAGGCCAGAGAAATTCAGCAGCTTCAGTACCAGCGTGGTGCAGCAGATGCACATGGGCAAATGAAGGGGAAGGAGGAAAAGGAAAATAAGCAACCAACTAAGCAGCTAAGCTAAAGGAAAAAAAAAAAAAAAAAAAAAAAGCAGAAGCAGCTTTGCGATGCGGCATGCGTGGAAAAAAACCACAGAAACCACAGACAGATTTCAAACAAGCAGCCAGCCGGAAAATTCGCTGGCGCAATTCCGACTGAGTCGTCACTCGCATCAGCGATGCGCGCCAGCTCCAAAGCCTTAATTAAAAACCTGGAAAAAAAAATTAAGGGTGCCTCTCGGAATCGTGGCACCCATTATATTATGACCAAAAAAATAAAAAAAACTGAGTAATTCGGGACGGTTGGGAGGTCTGCTCCCAGGGTATTCACCAAGTGCCTAGCTCCAATCATTGCATTCTGCAGGCAAAGAAATATTCAGATATACCCATACTTGGAAGATTATCTAATTCCGGCAGAAAGCCAGAACATACTATTAAGTCATCTGGCATTTGTAAAGAAACTGCTAACCTCACTGGGGTACACCATAAACGAAAAGAAATCTCACCTAGTACCATGCCAACAAATTGTATTCCTGGGAGCAAGCTTGAACACAACTTCCTGGATGGCCTACCTCACACCAGAGAAACAATTTTATTTGACAGCCTACTTCAAACTACTGGCCACAAAGACCCAGCTATCTGCAAGGAAAATACTGCAAGCCCTGGGATTCATGGCCTCTTGCATCTTACTAATTTCATATGCAAGACTGCATATGAGGAAACTACAATGGTGTCTAAAAAGCCTATGGTATCAACATTCTCAGGACCTGGAATCAATGATTCCTATCATTCCCTGTATAAAGACAGAGTTTCTTTGGTGGGCAGAAGCCTGCTACCACAAAAAGGGACTGCCATTCACTCTATCCCCTGCCACCCAAATCCTAACAACAGATGCATCAGACTATGCATGGGGGGGCTCACTTGGCAGGGCAGTGCATTCAGGACAAATGGAACCCGAGTCAAATGCACCTGCATATCAATCAAAAAGAAATGTTAGCTGTACAGAATTCTCTGGCAGCCTTCAAGGACCACATTCTTCCAGGACAATTATTAGTAAAGACAGATAACACCACTGTTATGTGGTACATAAACAAGCAGGGCGGAACCCACTCATACCCTCTCTGCAGACTAGCCATGGCTCTGTGGAACACAGCCTTGAGCTACTAAGTGCACCTGCAAGCTTAGTTCCTGCCAGGCAAGCTAAATTCACTGGCAGACGACCTAAGCCGAAATCTCATGGACCCACATGAGTGGAAACTGGAACCAAAGATATTCAACATGTTGACAAACAAATGGGGGAGCCCAGAGGTAGATCTTTTTGCCTCCCCTCAGAACTACCAATTGGACAAATTCTGCACAAGGACTCCCCACAGGCAAGCTTGGAAAGTGGATGCCCTGTCCTTCACCTGGGAGAGCCTCTCAGTTTTTGCCTTTCCCCCTCTGCCTCTGCTCTCCAAATTTCTACTAAAGATCAAACAGGACAAACCAAGGACAATACTCATTGCACCAGACTGGCCATGCCAGCACTGGTACCCCCTCTTGCGCAGTATGTCACTGCTGGAACCATGGCACCTGCCTCAGACCCCTTCCCTGCTGTCCCAGCAGGAGGGCCAGATTCTGCACCCCCAGCTTCAAACCCTGAACTTTGCAGCCTGGCTAATTACCTGAGCTCTCCAATACCATCCCTCAGTAAGCAAGTGCTGGATGTCATTCTGGAGGCAAGGAGGCCTAGTACTAGAAAATCCTATGCTGAAAAGTGGAAAAGATACTGTTCCTGGAGCCAAACTCAGGGGATTGGCACATCAGTGCCCAGCTTACCACATATTCTTCAATACTTAACAGAGATGCTTCACAAGGGCCTTTCCTTCTCTTCTATTAAAATTCATGCCTCAGCCATTTCAGCACATTATAATACTGAGCCACCCCTCTTCTCTCACCCCCTGCTGAAACAATTCTTCAGAGGGGCCTAAAATTTAAAACCACCCAGGACAGCCCCTACTCCAGCTTGGGACTTTAACTTTGTAATGGAAAAGCTCATTCTACCTCCTTTTGAGCCAGCTGCAACTGCAGAGTTGAAATTCCTTTCTTGGAAAACAGCCTTCTTTCTAGCCATCACTTCAACAAGAAGAGTGTCTGAATTACAGGCCCTCATGGCAGTGGAGCCCTTCATCATCTTCCATGCGGACAGGGTGTCCCTCAGGACCAATCCTTCCTTTATGCCCAGGGTGGTATCCAGTGTGGCCTTTAATCAGTCCATTCATTTTCCAACCTTCTTTTCTAATCCACAGAACAAAGGAGAATGAATACTGCACTCTTTGGACGTGCACAGACAACTTCGATTTTATTTGGACAGGACTAAGCCTCTCAGAAAAACTAAACAGCTGCTAGCTGTCTTTGCTGCAGGGGCAGAGGGGAAGGCCATTTCAAAGCAAACCATTTCTAAGTGGATAGGCCATTCCATTCATTTCTGCTATAAGCACCATGGAAAACCTGGTTGCATGTTAAAGATCGAACGGTTGAAATATCGAACTGCATATGGTCAAGACCATATGCTCGATATTTCAAAAGATCGATCTTTTAACACGGTATAAAAAAAAAAAGAAATGAAGTAGAACACTGTAATGGCCCCCTGCACTCCCCCATGTGGGGAATTCACCCCCCACCCCACACTTAACTATACCAACTCTGAGATCATGCTACACTGAGAATGCAGCGCAGAACAGGAAGTTTTCCTATTCCCTGGTGTAGCGCGATCTCGGAGTTGGTATATTTAAGTAGGGGGTGTGAGGGGTGCATTACAGTGTTCTACTTCATTTTTTTTTTTTTTTTTTTACACCATGTTAAAAGATCGATCTTTTGAAATATCGAGCATATGGTCTCGACCACATGCAGTTCGATATTTCACCCATTCTATCTTTTAACATGTAACCGGAAAACTTACCCCTCAAGGGGATAAGATCACATTCCACCAGGGCTGCATCTACTTCAACAGCCTTTCTCAGATGTGTTCCTACCAGGGACATCCTAGAAGCTGCTACCTGGAGATCTGTACATACCTTCACCAAGCATTACCACTTGCCAATTTGTTTTTAAATCCAGAGCTGGTTTTGCCACTGCAGTCTTGCAGGTCCTAATATTCTCTAATTGCCTCCTCTCTTCCTTAGCTTTGGGAATCTACCCAAATGTAATGACTGCAGCAGTGAAACACGAAAAATATAGTACAGCTGTGTACACTTACCATAAATGTAGATGTTTGAGTGTATTCACTGTTGTAGTCCTGGTTACCCTCCCTCCAGCCCCCTGACTTCTATTGGCTATACCTCTCTTCTTGTTTACTGTATTTAAAGCTTTCTGGTGAATTTAGCTTTTTGTTGGAGATGTAACCCTGTATATAATTGCTTCTCATTATGGGGGCACCTGACATCTGGGGCAAAAAAAAACTGATGTAATGGCATCGGCTGCATGCTTTATACCCCTGACTACCTGACGTCAGGGAAGAAGAGACCGCAACTGATGCAGGACCCAAAACTTTGATAATCAGGCCGGCTGAGGGCTACCTGCAAGCAGATAATCTTTTCTGACTGCAACAGTGAATACACTCAAACGTCTACATTTTTGGTAAGTGTTCACAACTGTACTTTCTTTCATTCTCTAATCTAGTTAACCTTCACAGCAATGACAACAAATATACATCAGCCATTTTAGTGGACCTCCCAAAGGCATTTGACATGGTCTCTCACTCCATTCTGCTAGATTGTCTAGCCGCACTATCTTTCACCCCCATCAACCATAGCCTGGTACAAAAGCTACCTGTCTGACAGGCAACAGTCTGTCCAGTGGCAAGGAGCACTATCCCCCCCAACTTCCAACTACCATAGGAGTCCCACAAGACTCTATACTGGGCCCACTTCTCTTTTTTATTTTCACAAACAACCTGAATAGCTCTACCCAGCACGGCACACTTATTCAGTACGCAGATGATTCAACCCTGATCCGCACTGCCTCATCTCCCACCATTCCACAGCAACTTACCCAGGAAACCTTTAACTCTGTAGAAAAATGGATCTGAGGTATCCAACTAATCCTAAACCCCAATAAAACAAAACTACTACTGTTTTCCCCTAACAAATCAAAAGCTGTCCTCTCCTTTTCCATCATCTCTAAAAACGGCACTACCATCTCCCCTTCTGACCACACCAAACTTCTTGGTATTGAAATTGACAACAATATTCAGTTTGTTATCCACATCTCACAAACCATCAAATTGGCACACAAAAAAATGGGTGCACTATATAGGCACAAAAACTCTCTCACACTAAGCAAGAGTCACTCTTGCCCAGAGTAACCTTCTGTCCACACTACTGTACACAGCTCCTATTTTCACCCATATTAGATAAAATGAACTAAACAAGCTAGAATCCTGTTACAATAAGATAGCCAAGTTTGCTACAAACTCCAGTTACAGAACACATCACTGTGTTGCACTAAAAGAACTAAAATGATTAGAGTTACCACAGCTTCTTAACTACCACCAGCTAGTTACTGCATATAACATCCTTAAGTACTCTGAAAAAACCCATCTATATCCAATCTTCTTACCCAATAAACTGCAAATCGGCATCTCTGATCTAGTGACAAATCTCTCCTCTGCATCTCCAGGGCAAACAATATTGCAGGCAAAGTGCTCTTTTCCCACACTGTTGCTAAAACTGTAATTCCCTCCCCCATTCTCTTACCACTGCCTCTACCACCCCACAATTCAAAAATTCCCTCAAATCACATCTACTTAAACACCTGGTTATGTCCTTGTATCATTTAACCTTTACTCTCCCATCTCCCCCTTCTTTTTCCAACTTCCAAGCTATTCACTTTAACCCTCTACAGTATTAAACCCAGCCAATAACTCTGGCTATTAGTTGCTACTTCTCATAGCGGGCAATTGCTCCTCTTTTTGTCACAATCATTATACACCTGCACATTAAATGGAATTCCTGACTGTTTCTCCTGGAAAATGTCCTTTTCCAATTTATTTTATGTATTTTCAGTGTTTGTCTGGCAAAATGTCTAACTCCATGTTCTATTATTTAAATGACCTTTGTATAACACTGTATAAATTTGCTTCTCTTTTTTTTTTTTTTTTTTTTTTTTAAACAATGTTTTGGAGCTTTTCTCCCGGGCCTCTGCTGTAAATGGACCTGGTCCAGTTGGAATTTCCCGGTTAACAAATGTAAAATAAAATAAATAAATAAAATATTTAATAGGGCATATAAACCAGCTGTAATTAAAGTACTGATTATTTTAAATGAGATAAATAAGTGGAGGAGGGATCTTTAGAAAAGGGCTGAGCAAACTGCTTACAAATAAATGAAATTTGTTAGAACAGAACATGCAGAATAATGTTCAAGAGGAGTAATAACGTTTAAGGGAATGCAGGAAGTGAGCAATGTATGTAATGTTGGAATGAATGATAATTGTTAAAAGGTGTATACGTACATATAAATATATATAATATATATATATATATATATATATATATATATCTATATATTTATATCTATAAATATATATATACACAAACACTACACACACACACACACACACACACACACACACACACACACACACACATACATATACATATGTATAATGCATGAAAATGAAAAATGTTTGTTTTCTTTTCTATTGTTGTATATATATACATATGTCACCATCTACAGCATAAGAATTTAATAAAAGTATTAAAAAACAATGACACAGGGAGCCAGGGAGCAAATAAAAGCAGATGATTGAGAGGAAGTGGAGGTGGGAGTAGTAGGAAGGATGCCAGGACAACAGGAGTTGGAGAGGACAGCTGACAGTGGGGTGAGGGAAAGTGGGCAGAGCATATTCACAAGACAGATTACATAAGAGATGTGCAAAGTAAAGACCATGGAAGAGAAGAGATTATCCATGAAGCAGGAAGAAAAGAGGTATATTGGGAAGGAATATGAGGGATAGAAGGGTGGAAAGTTGGGTAACTGAATGTGAGGGAAGGAGCAGAAGAAAGGAGACAAGATACTGTAGGGCTGAGAGAGAATGCCAAGTATGTGGAAAGAATGAGTAAATGTGCAATTTCAGAGGCCGGATAGTAGATCAACAGTGGGCATCGTGGAACAGTTGGTGGCAAAGGTTACATCATTTAACATCAACACCAACAGTGACCATAGAAGAGGGGGAGGGGTGTCTGCTGTCTAGCTTTGTTGAGCAAGGAGGGGGAACTCTGGATAAGAGTTTTTTGGGGGATGAGTGTAAGATCATGTCATATTTTATAATAGCAAGAGAATCGGTAAAACCGCAAATAGACACTGGAGTGATACTGGAGACCACATTAAGGTTAAGGGATGGGGATAAGGAACTGATAATAAAAAGTTACTCCAAAATACAAACACAGCATATGGGGGATGGGATAAATAACTGTAATATTGAACAGAGGACTGGAAACTAAAGAGAGAGAGAGGGAGGCCTGGATTGGAGACAGAAAGTTGTACATCTGGCAGGGTGTAACATAATGGAAAGGAGAAGACTGAGACGAGGCAATGTCTGTGCACCTAACAGGGAAAGGATTTTGTTCTTGAAATTTTATGAGGCATGGCAAAAACTGGTGGGGGAAGTGGAGAAACACAAAATAGTAGGAGATTTCATTGTGATAATGGACAAGAATGTGGATAAGAAAATGGCAAAAAAAGGAAAGTAACAGAGACAACAGTGGGTTAAGTATGAAATGGAGATGGGAGAATGAACAGACATATTGAGAGAGAAGGGTGGCCGAGCGAAAGAGAAAGGACAATAGAGATTCGCTTGGGGAGGATTGTGGTTATAGTCTGGACTGGTTTATGGTCTGAGTGGCAGCAAAGCTGATGACATGGCACATGGAGATACAGGAAAGAGCAATGTGGTGCCATTGTGCCATTTGTCAGTTCTACTGACTTTGTTGATAGAAGCAAGAGGACTAAGGAGGTGGCAATGGATATGAGATGAGTCAAAATGAAGCATAAAGGATAATGGGGAAGCTCAGGAAAGGCATTAGCTTAGTACTTCAAGGAATTTAGACACAAGAGGTAGTGGTGTTATGGTGCAATGGAATAAAAGCAGCAGTGCCTGAGCAGATAACATGAATAAAGCCAGGGAAGAGAGAATAATTATAAGAGGGCAGAAATGGAGGAAGTAGATGTAGAAGTGGAGATAGATGCAGGGAAATGTAACCAAGAAATTAAAAACAGAGGTGCAGAGAATTAGATGCAGATTGGAATGAAGGGAAGTGAATAAAACTGAGACAAATGATCAGATGGAAGAGATTGTGGTGGGGGCAGGAAGAAGTGCAGGAAGAAAAAGGCTCAAAGAAATGAAGGATGATGTGGGCGACAAAAATACAGAAGTACCACAGGAATGGACAGAGAATGGATCAAGGCACTGGGGGGTAGATTATTAATGTTTGTGGTTCCTCTACATATCACCCATCACCAGAGTCCACAAAGCTTCACCCAAATGAAGTGAACCAAGCAAAGCTTCAGGTAGATGAAAAAGTTAAAACATTTTTTGCAGGGTGAGTTTCCACAGTATGCTCCATTTAGGGAGCCTCCCAACACACCTCCTTCCTTTTATATTCTAACTCCATGGTCACACAACCACAGATAAACAGGAAATCCCAAAAACTTGTAATCACTGCTGGTATGCCACACCAGTGCCATAGCTAGGTTAATTGTCAGTAACCAGAGTGGTGACCTGTCAATCTGAAGTGCATAAATAAATGCCATTATTAGCAATTCGTCCAAGGTGCAAGTCTCTCTTGGTAACAGCTTGTATTGGAGGCAGCTGCCTCATTTGCTCTCAGTGTATTTATGGCATTGACAAACAATTACAACATTGGCAGTAATTTACTTGTAACAATTATTAAGAAATTGCAGTATTAGATAGTACATTTCAGTGTGTTTAAACTGGTCCACATTTAATTCATCTAGAGGTAAGGAAACCAGTTTCTAAACATATATGTATGCAACCACGAGGACAGAAATGAGAATAGAGTGGTATAGCTGGAGGTTAGAAAGAAAGAATTGTATCAAGGAAATACTATAAGGGGAAGTGAGCAAAGCAAAGCTAATGAGAGTTAAAGAGTTCAAAGGCAGCAGGGCTAGATACTCTACCTGTAGAGATTTACAAAATTATAAACAGTGAGGCCAATGTTTTTTTTTTGTGTGTGCTTTTTGATCCTGTACCTATCGTCAAACCTCCTCCAGTCAGACTTTAACTGATTTTCTCCCCGGTACTGAATATGTCTGTTATGAGTGTGTGTCACTCAGGTGGACCAAATCTTGTTAGCCATGAGGCTATTTTTGTGCCCCTGCCCACATCCAATTGTTTAATTACCTTCTGCTGGAAATTTGTCTTATCATATAGCTTGCGATAGCCTGGTTTATCTCCCCCCCTTGACATTTGTACTGTGCATGTCCCTAGGCCAGAAACTACACAGCACTATCCCATCAGCACCAGCTTGCATCAGTAATTATATGTGCTGTGGAGGTATTGAGGCATGTAAAGTTTGACATAGGTCATTAACAAATAAGATATAGTGGACATGGCAGAAGTCATACTCCTGTTGAAAGAGGAGTTGGTGGTATTCAAACTAGGGGACGTCAGCCCTAGATTCCAAATAAATGTGGATGCAAAGATTATAGTAAAATATGGGCTTTTTAGGTTAGAGGAAATACTTCCATGATATCCCCAAAGCAGCAGACAGGGTTTGTTCAAGTGAGAATTTCAGTACAGTAGAGAGTCGATTATCTGAACTAACTGGGACCTAGGGTAGTTTGGATAATCAAACTGTTTGGATAATCAAACATATAACTGAATCAGGTAAAAATCTTCTAAAATCTTGTTTTTCACTCCACACAGAAGTACACTTTTTAACCATTCAGCGATTCCAGTGGACAATAAAGAGTATTTTTCACACACAAGCTTGGCTATAAGCTCAAAAAGCATGTTTGAGCAAATATGTATAATGTTTACATATTCAGACTTTATGAATTTTCCTACCAAAAAACTATGGAATGCTGGTTCTGATAAGTGACGTTTCGGATAATCGATATTTGAATAATGGGCTTTTTACTGTAGGTAAATGGTGGCTTCTCTTGGCATTTATGGAGAGTAGTGAAAGGATGTGGCAGAGAAAGTCAGTTGTGGAGATAAATGATAGCAAGATGGCACTTTATTCAATAAATTGGAGTTTCCTACTCAAAACCCTGGAGGAAAAGGGAAAGATTCATAAGCTGGTTGAGGGCCACATACCAAGACTATAGAAAAACACTGTCTGCAAATGAGAAGCTGAGAGATAAAATCAGAACACAAAGGGACACAAGGCAAAGGTGCTCCTTGTCACTTAGCTTATTCAGTCTGGTAGGAGAAGTGCTAACAAGACTGGTTGAGTAGGATCTAGCAAGGCGAAGGAGTAGGGGAAGGGACAGCTTATTCCTGCATGTTTTCTAGATGATTGCAGCCTTATGACAGAAAGTTTTGGATGGAGAAGGAGGACTGGCTATATTGGAATTTTTGTTAAAAAAAAAAAACTTTCTAAAAATAGCTCTTTGCCTAGGATCATGCCACTGAAGGTAAAAAAGTAAACTTTAACCTCAATGATGTCAGCATAGAGAAAGAGTGAGGTGTGGCCATAGACTTTAATGCCTGCACCACCATTCATCTGCAGACATGCATCCATTAAAGTCTTTAGACAGCTACCCTAAGGTGACATCACTGAGTAGCACATTAAATGTATTTTTGCCATTGTTTAATAAACATTTTATGAAGTTTATATTATTGAAATCAGGCAATCTGATCTGTTGTTTACTTCCTTCATGAAACAGAAGAAGGATCACCTGTCAACAAATAAACCCCTTCTGGGTAGCTGAATTGCATTTTGTTGTAATAAACACAGTAAAACCTTGGGGAAATTAAATCTCACTCTACATTTGCAACAGCAACCAATGCAGCCTTTTGAAGGATGAGTCTGCCTGACGTATTCGAGAGGCTGCTATTCAAAAATTCCCACTTTTTGCTTTGATTAATGTTTTATAGACTACCTGCTCCTACTGTGGGGGACCTGTGTATATCCTGCTTGGTACTCTCCCATTATATTATGATTGCTGTGTATATCCAGCTTGGTACTGTCCCATTATATCATGAGTCCTGTGTATATCCTGCTTGGTACAGTCCCATTATATCATGATTCCTGTGTATATCCTGCTTTGTACTGTCCCATTATATCATGATTCCTGTGTATATCCTGCTTTGTACTGTCCCATTATATCATGATTCCTGTGTATATCCTGCTTGGTACTGTCCCATTATATCATGATTCCTGTGTATATCCTGCTTGGTACTGTCCCATTATATTATGATGCCTGTGTATATCCTGCTTGGTACTCTCCCATTATATTATGATTCCTGTGTATATCCTGCTTGGTACTCTCCCGTTATATTATGATTCCTGTGTTTATCCTGCTTGGTAATCTCCCGTTATATTATGATTCCTGTGTATATCCTGCTTGGTACTGACCCATTATATTATGATTGCTGTGTATATCCTGCTTGGTACTCTCCCATTTTATTATGATTCCTGTATATATCCTGTGTGGTACTCTCCCATTATATTATGATTCCTGTGTATATCTTGCTTGGTACTCTCCCATTATATTATGATTGCTGTGTATATCCTGCTTGGTAATCTCCCATTATATTATGTTTGCTGTGTATATCCTGCTTGGTACTGTCCAAATATATTATGATGCCTGTGTATATCCTGTATGGTACTGTCCCATTTTATTATGATTCCTGTATATATCCTGTGTGGTACTCTCCCATTATATTATGATTACTGTGTATATATTGCTTGGTACTCTTCCCATTATATTATGATTGCTGTGTATATCCTGCTTGGTAATCTCCCACTATATTATGATTGCTGTGTATATCCTGCTTGGTACTGTTCCATTATATCATGATTCCTGTGTATATCCTGCTTTGTACTCTCCCATTATATTATGATTTCCCACAACAGTGAGCCTTATGTTGAGTGTAGTGCAGTTCATGTTAGCACACTAACTGTAACAGTAAACATTTGAATGACAGGAGTGTTGTAGAATGGGCTCCAGGATTTCATCCTCCTGTTGTTATGCCATTGTAGTAGTCACTGCTTACTACATTCATTCTTGTGAGCTTCAGTTGTTGTTACTCTGATATACATTCATAGATTTTATTAACAGTTTTCTGCAACATCAGCAGCAGTTAATGGGAAAATTTCTGAACTGTCTAGTTTACAGTTTTATCTATTTTTACATTGATGCATATTATGTTCTTCTCAAAGTTTTGTTGTAAAGCTTCTTTAACCTGCCATGGTAGAGCATTTTTTCCATATAATAACTCTCAGTTCTAGGCACCTAAATAGAACACAATTGAGCATAATGCATTCTTTTTATCTAGGCTGCCATATAATGGCCATGGTGCAAAATAACTTCTTGACACCCCTTGGATATCTGACTGTTGAATAAATATGACTGGAAGGTAGATGTCCACCTTTGGCTATTTTACAGTCACATCATCATTTTCTTTAACAGTGATCCCATTTTCAAACATCTGCTGTTGTGGTTTATATGCTTATGCAGCTATATAATAACTATAAATGGGGTATAGCACCATAAACTAAATGGGTAACATTAATGGGCAGCAAATTGCAACAGTTAGCAAATCTAAACAGTAAACATGCTCATGTTTTTTTGCAAAACAAACACAGGCTAGCTTCTGCTTTGTTTTTCATTGATTTAGTTGGAGCAGAAATATGTACCATATTTTTATCTCACCTCTCCTCAGTGTTTGAATCCTTGGTGGAGACTGGAGATTCCATGGGATCACTGGCTTCAAGGAATGAGGAGAACTGTCTTGAGGAATAAGTCTTTCATGCAGTTGAGTGTCGTGGCCCTGATGATTCCTGTTGCAAACTGAATCCTAGACATGCGCAATGGGGTTAGGGCCCTAAAAAAAAAAATTAAATAAGCAATCCTTTATAGTTTTCTGAATTGCCCACACATTCAGCTGTTGACCTGGAATATGGGGAATTAATGGGAAAGTTGACAGAGGCAAGGTCTAGTAAGCAGTAAGGGCAAAAAATTCAAAGGAATAAAAAAAATTTCACTGTCATTGCTGGTCCCTACTTTCTGTGATCTTCAAGGAACACCCTTCTAAATCACAATCCTGTTGTGTTAAAATGTCATCCTGCATTATAGACCCTATTTTATTTGGTGTAATTATCTCTGTTGGAAAGACAGTATCAGAGACAGCCTTAGAATGTTCAATCACTTGCTTCTTGTCCATCTTACTCTGCTTCCAGTATTCCTTTGTAAACCTTTAACATGTTTAATTATGCCGTAGTCTCGGTCCTTCTGTCTGTGACATGCAGCTTATATATTACCTTTTGAGTCTGCTTATATGTAATCAGATACATGCTATAATTCCATTCATATGTAGGTTTTTAACAATGTATAAAGTGCACTTTACACTGTGCCATACCTTCCTTTGGACACTATTACTTTAGCTACTTACTGTCACGTATAGTCAGTTTCTAATAGTTAAAAACTAGAAGAAAGACCCAGGCAACCTAGAAACTTCACTGTTTGTTTGTCTTTTCGGCTTTTTCTGGATAGGGGTCGTCACAGCGGAACTCCGATCCGCTAATGATTGGCAGTAGATTTTTATGGTGCCGAGTTGTCAGCCCGATGCCCAACCTTCAGCGAAGGCACGCCCATTCACGCATGTCTTTCGGAGGCCACTCGACCGCGGGGAGGACATGCAGACTCCACACAGAAGGCACTCCAGCCGCAAATCAAACAGGAGAACCTCTTGCTGTGAGGCAACGCTACTGCTGTACCATCGCAGTTTCTCAAACTTCATTGTAGAATACCTTAAACTTTCTATAGTGGAGCAGGAGCGGCCTTAGGTCAACTGATGCCCTAGGCAAAAGGGCTCCACGGCGCCCCCATCACCCCACCCCGGTGCCCCCATTCTGGTCTACCTACACCAAATAAATACAGGAAAAGCGCCCCTACTAGAACGGCGCCCTAGGCGACTGCCTAGTTGGCCTATGCCTAAGGCCGGCTGGAGGCATGCGTAACTGAAACACTGGTATCTTTTTAAGTGGTCATTTGCATATATCCCATGGGCATCCACTACAAGAGTTTTAAGGTATAACACAGTGAAGACTCCAGCCTGGCCAGGTCTGTCTTGTGTTGTTTATTAAATGGTTTGTCTGTATGACCATTTTACACTTTGGTTTCAATTTCTAGTAATTCATTTTCTTCAGTATTGCTATGTAGATACACATTCAGTACTAGCACTTTGCCCTTCCAAACCTTTTTGTTTTGTTTTCTAAATGTTCTTTTACTTTTGTATATGTGATGGGCTGTTGATAACAGAATGTCTGATGTTGTCAGTCTTCTTTTATTCTTGACAATTGGGATCAATTTCGATTCTCGGAACTGGCTCAGCTGTTATACAGCTCACACTAGCCAAAAACTCTCGAGCCAAGTCTCTACCCACAGTACCCCAGTGTATGTTACCTCAGATCGTGTTTGGTGCTTTGCCAGCAAGACGCTTCAGCCTTTCTCTCAGCTGTTTTCTAATTTCTAATTTTCTTGAGATGGTTTAAAAAATGTTCTCCTCAATTTGCCTATTTTTCTATCTATCTATCTATATATATCTATCTATATATATATATATATATATATATATATGTGTGTGTGTGTGTGTGTATGTATGTATGTATGTATATATAGTTGTGTACTCCTTTCCTCTACCCCTTTTTTCTTCTAACCCTTTTTGGGTTTTCCTTTAGTACCATCGTTGGTACTTGCCCCATTACCTCAGGTAATCTTATCTACCATTGTTGGTAGATCTTTCCTCCTTCCTTACTTTTCCCTTTCCCTCTTTTGTGCATGTGTGTGTGTGTGTGTGTGTGTGTGTGTGTGTGTGTGTGTGTGTGTGTGTGTGTGTGTGTGTGTGTGTGTATTTTGTTTTACTGGCCTGTCTTGTGTTTTGTCCTTTACTGTTGTTATTATGTCTGATAAACTGTCTAAAAGCATGTCAGGATTTAAACATTGTCAAGACTGTAATAGAAAGATGCCCAATTCCGATGAGCATCTTTCATGTGTCTACTGCTTAGGTGTGCCTCATTTGGATTTGGATTGTGACTTATGTAATGGGTTCAGTCAGAGAACCTTAGCAGAGTGCAGGAATAAGCTCTTGCTTAAAAGTTTACTTAAATCTCCTTTTAGCAAAGCCTTGTCCAAGGCTGACATGAAACCAGATTTACCAAAAAAGAATAGCCTTTCAGTACCAACATCATCATCGGTTCCAGAGGCTCCTAAACGTAAACCCTCAGTTCTGCACCCTTCGGAACCGATGGCTAAGGTTCCAATACTTCAGTCTAGTGCCTCCTTGTCACCATCAACTTCAACAGTGCTGTCAACACCCTTATTGGCACCAGCCTCTATAGGTTCTGGTTCGGCACCATCTTTGCCTACTGCTCAACAATTATTTGCATCGGCACT
Organism: Protopterus annectens; assembly: GCF_019279795.1. Lineage (NCBI taxonomy): Eukaryota > Metazoa > Chordata > Ceratodontiformes > Protopteridae > Protopterus > Protopterus annectens. The sequence goes on along the minus strand of NC_056751.1, from coordinate 20,314,479 downwards.
GCCACAGTCACAGCCCATCCTCTCAGCGCCGAAGCCTATTTTGGAAATGCCCAGGATTAGACATTCCCCAACTATAGACCCCTTCTTGGGCGAACTACATAGTCCATTCACTGAAAGACCACAGTCTTCTTCGGCCTTTTCAGTATGGTCCTCCTGGAGTCTTTCAGCGTTGGATATCATAATGTTGGTGGATCAACTGTTGCTGGCCAGAGGTATTTTGCCCCTTCTGAGGTCCCTCTCCCATCTGGATTGGAGACTTCTTCTCCCAGGACTCCTACCTGTCCTCATCTGACTTTGGCTGTAGTTTCTGAGCCCAGCAATTCGATACCCCTGGTGCTGACTGTTTTGGTGCCATTAGGTGTGTTCACCTTATCACCAGATGTTGCTCTGACATCATTGGTTCCTGCCGTGGAGCTGAGTCTTGGGGCTGAGACCCCTCCATCGGTTCCATAGTTTCTGGTTTGGCACCTAGTTTGGGTATGGAGCAGATCTCAGTTCCAGAAACATTGATGGTTTCTGGTCCTTCCCTGGCTCCAGCCTTGGAGGGCGGTCCCTTGAAGTGGGGTGTGACCTCGGTTTTGAGGTGGTCTTTCTTGGTTACGGGCTCCCACTCCTCTTCAGGAGGTACCACCTTTCAGGTTAAGGCCCTTTCCATAACTTGAACGGTGGAGAGGGCCTTAGCCTCCACAGGCTCCTAGCTGGCCCCACCCGCATCGAAGTGTCATATTTTCTTATCCTGTGGTCCAAAGTTTACACCAGTCTCTACGACAGGACAGCGAGCACCAAAGCTTCAAATTGCCCAGAAACAGGGCCCCTCCTCTTTCCTCTTCAGAGTTCTCTCCTGAGATTCCCACTGATGACCCACCCAGAAAGAGGACATGCAAGAGGAAGCATCTGGATTCCCCTGAAGAATCCATCATGGAGGACACGGATTTCGATGAAGGGGAGAGTTTCCCACGGTCACTACCTCAGGATGCCTCCTTTGGAGACATCTTAGAAATTCTGAAACAGAGGGGTACCTGCAAGTCCCAAGACCCATCCTTGGAGGAAACCATGTACTTGCAAGCCGTCGGTGACCAACCATCTACCTCCTGGGTGTCCCCACCTGCTGTGACCTCATCAAGGTAATCACGCAGCAGGCTTGGAAGACTCCTGATGCCATAGAGCCCAATCCCTGAAGACATGATAAGATATTATCACTACCAGAAGACCACCAATATTGGGTGAAAGGTTTGCCAGTAGATGCCATGGTGGTGGCAGTTGCCACCAGAAAGGAACTAGCCAATGAGAGTCCATCTGTTCATCCTCCTAACAGGGAGTCTAGGACGATGGACAGATTTGGAAAGCGGGTCTGTGCTTCATTGACCTTCGCACTTAGGTCCCTGAAATTTATAGCACACTTTACTAGACTTTAGAGAGACCTGATTAAGGAATTATCGGAAACTCTAGCTGAGGCTGTGTCCAGCAAGGTGCAAGGTAAGGTCGCTTCACAACTAGCCACCCTGGAGCCTATATGAAACTTGTCCATGCGACTCATCACCCATGCAGCCGAAGGGACAAACAGAGCAGCGAGTTCCGGCGCTGTCATTAGGCAACACACCTGGATGCACCTGTGTGAATTCTTGGAGCTCTTAAAGTCTTCCTTCAACAATGCTCTGTTTGATGGATCTTCTCTGTTTGGCCCTAAAGTAAAGGACATTCTAGCCAGGTGTGAAAAAGATGATAAGATTCTGTCTGCCATAGGCATTGATTTTTCTACCCCTCAATGATCCTTCTTCAGGAATCAGTGGAGTGGGAAAATGTGGTTCAAGAAGTCCCAGGGAGTTTTCCATTACATGTGTGGCACTAGCTCCCCTTGAGTCAGAGGGGGGAGCTCAATGGAAGATGCCAACCCCAAGGCAGAGGTGGCCCGCAAAACCAGGGGTCCAGGGATTCCTTCTCTGGACAGCCCTATCAGCGCTTCTGAAAGGAGGCCTAATTGCTTACCTCTGGAAGCAGTCGGGGGAAACTTTCTCTGCACCTGTCAGCCTGGCGACAAATAACATCTGATTCTTGGGTGCAGAAAATCATTGCCAGAGGCTACTGTATCCTCTTCAACATAATTCAACGTTCTCGAAGAAGAATCCGTGAAGTTCCTCCCCATTAGAGGGATCAAGCCACCAAAGAAATACAAAGGCTGCTGCAAAAAAGAGTCATCCAAGAAGTCCCACCAGACCAGTTAGAATCTGGGTTTTACTCAAGATTCTTTTTAGTGCCAAAAAAGAAGGGGGACTGGAGGCCAATACTAGACCTCAGCCTTCTAAACAAGTTTGCCCAAAATTCTGGATGGTCACAGTTCAGTCTATTCTCCCCTTTCCAGAGAAAGATAATTTGATGTGCTCTATAGACCTTCAAAATGTGTATTATCACATAAAAATAGACAAGCGCTCAAGAAGGTTCCTCCACTTTCAGCTAGGAGCTAGTGATTTCCAGTTCAGAGCACTGCCATTTGGTCTCACCACGGCCCCCAGGGTGTTCACTAAATGTATGGCACCCGTCATCGCCCACGTGAGATTAAACTGATTCCAGGTGTTTCCTTATGTAGACGACTGGCTTCTCACTGCCCCCACCAGGCATCTACTGACACAAAACTGAGAGTTCATCATAAATCTCTTCAAGTCCCTGGGCATCACAGGAACTGTGAGAAGTCTCAGCTGTTCCCCACTCAAGACTTGGAGTACATCAGGGCATGACTCGATACAATCTCCTGCATAGCCTCTCTACCCCTTCACAGACTACAAAAGATAAGATGCCAAATCCAATCCATTTTACCGAAATGAAAAGTGCCCACTCTTCTTGTTCTTCAAACCCTGGGTTCCATGGAAGCAGCTATCACCCTAGTTCCTATGGCACATTTTCACATGAGAATACTTCAATGGGTTCTAGCGGAAGCTTGCAAGAAAGATCAGTCTTGGTGGATGGAGTCAGAAGACATCCTTATGGGATGGCCTTTTGTTCCCCCTCAGCCCAAGGCCATAGTGACCACGGACGCCTCCCAGATAGGGTGGAGGGGCATTATCTGGGAAAGACATTCCAAGGCACTTGGTCTCCTCAAGAGGCCAACTTGCACATCAGTGTCCTGGAGATGAGAGCAATGCTCCTAGCATTGCAAGCCTTTCAAAATGCTCTTCCTCCAGCAACAGTTGCAGTCCAATCCGACAACATGTTTGTAGTCTGGTGCATCAACAAACAAGTGGGATCCAAGTCCTACCTCCTCTACCAGGAAGCTGTCAGAGTTTGGCAATGGGTGATATCGTCCAACCACTTTCTTGTAGCAATGCACATCCTGTGAAGTTCCAACGTGATAGCAGGCAAGTTGAGCAGACACATCCTACTGCCACATGAGTGGTCTCTTAATCCCAAAAGTGGCAAAACAAATATTTTGCCGATGGGACGAGCCTTGCTGCAACCTATTTGCTTCCCAGTAAACAACAAGTGCAGCATATACTTTGCCCTACTCCCTCCACAGGGAGAGTCACCAAAAGATGCTGCCCTTCTAGATTGACCCCTGGATCTCCTTTATGCATTTCCCCCATTCCTGTTTTTTTCTGAAGAAAGCCCAGAGGTTGCAATCCAGAGTAATCCTCATTGCCCTGTTCTGGCCCAGGCAAGTTTGGTTTCCCTTCCTATGACCTCACTTGGTTCATCAACCTTGGATTCTGGATCCAGTTCTGGATCTTCTGTCACACCCAGACCTTCACTTCCTCAAGCTCATGGCATGGTGCCTCCAGTTCCATTAGTCACCAGGCAATCTAATATTACTTCCCCTGTCCGAAAAATTCTTCTGGCTACTCATAGACCATCCACCAGGAAACTGTGTTCTAGTAAATGGGAAAGATTTTCTCTTTGGGATCTAAGAATTATTTGGATCCTTTTTCAGCCCTGGTTGAAAAAAGTTTAGATTTTCTAGTGAACCTCTTCAACCAAGGAGCGGCCGCTACTGTTAGAGTTACCTTAGCAGCCATCTCTAATTTTCACAATGGCTGCAATGACCAAGCCTTAATTTCCCATTGCTTATGCAAAGTGCTTCTTAAGTGGATCCTACGTATCAAACCTCCATTCAAGGATCCTTTACCCCCTTGGGATCTTACATTCATTTTGCAATATTTAGTGTTACCTCCCTTTGGGCTGCTACTTGATCGTTTCTTTCCTGGAAAACTCTTTTTCTAGTGGCCATTATTTCTGCCAGAATGGTTTCAGAAATACAGGCACTGTACAAAACCTGTATACATAGTTTTCCATAAAGACAGAGTGTCCTTGAGGACTATAACCCTTCATTCTTTCCTAAGGTGGTCTCCGAGTCAGACATCAATCAGTACATTCATTTACCAGTTTTCTTTCCAGATTTCTCTAACAAATGCGAATACTGTCTGCATCTGTTAGACTTCCACAGACAGCTGAGATTTTATTTTGACAGAACTAGGGATTGTAGAACTTCAGACCAACTGTTTGTCTCCTTTTCAGGACTAAGGATAGGTAAACTTGTTTCTAAGGTGACCCTATCTAAATGGTTAAGAGATTGCATTACCTTTATTTATGAACAAAACAATCGTAAATTACCTGCACCTGTAAGGGCTCACTCTACCAGATCTGTTGCCACTTCAGCTGTTTTTCATTCCAAGATCTTTCTGGATAAATATGTGCGGCTGCAACTTGGGCAAGCCCTCATACCTTTATCACTCATTACAAATTGAATGTGGTCTCCAGGGGAAGAGCATCCTTTGGCTCTATGGTTCTCAGGAAAATCCTTCCATAAGGCCACCCAGGGTATAAGTAGCTAGGTGCTCTGTCCCAATTGTCAAGAATAAACAAAGATTGACAATATCAGATAAAGAAGTTATGAACTCACCATAACATTCCATCTGAGTTGTCGATCTTCATTCATTCTTGGCATCCCCCCTCCTTCCCCCTCCTTTGAGATTTCCTGGAGGTTCGTACCCTTGTCCTGGGCTGGCATTAGGGTATTTACCTTGGACATGGTCTCATCTCATATATTATATATACTTCATCTTGCTGTGATTTGCAAACTTAATCTGAGGTAACATACACACTGGGGCATTGTGGGTAGATACTTGGCTCAAAAGTTTTTGGCTGGCGGGAACTGTATAATGGCCGAGCTGGTTCCGAGGATCGGAACTGATCCCAACTGCTAAGAATGAACGGAGATCAACAACACAGATGGAACATTATGGTGAGTACATAACTTCTTTTTTCTTACCCTCTGTCTAAATGGACCATATCTGTTTTACCAGAAGGTAGATGCTAACAGACTAGGTAAAGCAATTTATGGCACTTTCAGACAAATGAGCTAGAGATAACTATGCTGTTAGATAGCTAGCATACTGAAATGTTTAATCAATGGCATTTATAAACCAGTTTGCTGCTTTTAATTTTATTACAGCACTATTTAACAAAATTTCATGAAGCGATGGATTGTTCCTCAAAGTACAAGGTTTCAGCAAACTCTACTTTATGATGTTACATAAGATTCAGAGTTCCATAAAATCCTTTCCAGTTTGACCTTTGCATGGTAGTGCTATCAGTTCATTTTTTATTTATTTTATTGAGAGGCTTATTGTGTGCCTATATTAGCCTTTTTGATGTTTTTTTTTTATTTTTTTCAGTTGCACATGCTTGGTGAAGGGAGTCGAGGCGCCATTCTAGAAATGACCTTAGCTAAAATTCTCTACTCTTGCAGTAAGTGTATTTTATATTTATTGTGTCCATTATTTTGACAAGTATTTTTTTCCAAGTGAGTGAACTACCACGGTGGTGCAGTGGTAGCTTTGTTGCCTCACAGCAAGAGGTTCTCCCGTTCGATTCTCGGCTGGAGTGCGGGGAGTGCCTTCTGTATGGAGTCTGCATGTCCTCCCCACGGTTGGGTGGGCGTTCGAAAGACATGCGTAAATGGGCGTGCCTTCATTGAAGGTTGGACGTCGAGCTGACACCTCGGCGTTCATGAAAATCTACTGCTAATCATTAGCGGACCGGAGTTCCGCGGTGGCGACCCCTAACTGGGAAAAGCCGAAAGACAAACAACAACAACAACTTTTTTCCAAGTGAGTGTGTTAATTGTACTGTAACCCACGTGTATGGTATCTCATGAATAAGTTTCACATCTGTTCATCAGAAGAGTGCATACTTATATTTTCAAATTGCTTTGATTGGGGTGAGTCGAGTATGTCCATGGTTTTGTTCTCAAGGTGCCCTTACACTCTTCAGTAATGGCTGATAAGTAAATGTGGGACATAAATCCATTGTAGACCTTTGAATAGTAGTGAAGGCCAAAAAAATATGCCAGTTTGTGACAAATGAAACATTGAAAGTGAAGACTGGCACTTCTGTATAATAGTGAATGCTGTCATATACTATTATAGTGATTGTCAGGACCCAAGCTGGGTACAGTACAGGAAAATGAGAAAAAGCAAATCATTAGGTTATTCTTATCTGGGTTAAAAATTATGTGATACTTTCATTGCACCAGACTAGATGCCTCTAACGTAGTTTTAGTTAACCATGCTAGGAAGGTGAGTCAGAGATCTATAAAGAAAAAGAAATTATGTGTTCCCCAAAGTGCATTTCAAATAATTGCCAGTTATTTACAGACAGTAGACAAGGACCTAGATTAAGAGAGGCAGTGTTCTCCTAGCAGATAGAATATACAAATGTATAAGCAATGATCTCAGTCCTAAGTGGCTGATAGTTTAAAAAGCCGTTTGTGAGTATACCTTACTTATTTGTAGGCTTGGCCTGTGTCCCTCCTCAGTCCCATTAAAAATGTTATAGGACTGTCTTCCTAAAGTGTATCACAATTTCAGCACAAAAATTGCACCCTGTTTGGGAAATTTTAGTTAAAACTGATTGGGGAAACATACAGTACAGACAATGTGTGACCTCATGCAGGTCTTATTCAAAGCTGCCAGACCTAGCCCAAACACAAACAGTGGGATACTGCTAGACATCTTATTCACAAACATGCCCAGTAGATATGTGGAATTCTGGGTTCTCCCAAACATGTCAAGTAACTATTGTCCCATATCAACATGCTGGACGTTTAAGACAACTAAGACCAAACCAGTGGTACTCAGTGGCAGGCACATTTCAGATTCTAGCAAAACTGTTCTCTTAGTAGGAGAGACAAGAGACTTGGTGGATATTTTTAATGAAAAATGAAATGGGAATGGTATTAGATCTGTGCTTTAGGATACATTCATGACAAATAATTTCCTAAACAGATAGGAGATTATCAGATAGCAAATCCCTATAGCTTATTAGTGGCCTCAAGGAGCTACTTTTATTCTTGCAAATGAAGCTTTGTATGTTGGTGAGTATACTTTCACTCCTTTGCCAACTTGGTTCCCCTAATCTACTTTCCAGTATGGACCTGCCTCATCTCTGAGAATTTTCAAAAGGATAGCTGGGTATTTAACCTCTCCATGTTGTGGTTGCCATTACCTTCCCTTACAGTGGCAATGATAAAGTTTCCTGAAGGGAACATCAGGTGAGTCTGGAAGCCACCACTGCTACCAATGCTGGTAGGAGTTCTGTTTGGGTCTGCTTTTGGCCATAACCTCTCCTCTGCATAATCGCATTCCTTGGGATGGTTAGGCAATGAGGCATGGCTAACAGGGATGTGTCTACCCTGGGCCTGAGGCTGGCCATGCCTTCCCAGGCAAGCCCACATCCCCAACTTGTTAATCACATCAAGTCCTGGCCTCCACCAAGGCTATGAATGATCTGCCTACCATTTGCTTCCTCTACCCCTTCTCAGGATGGGCACTCCCATTCCCCCCAGTTTGTGTCATCGAGCAGCCAAGCTGCCATTTAAACTTTGGCCAACTGCCCCATAGCCTTGGGTTTATCCCTTTATGCCTCTGGTGCAGGTAAATTGCAAATTAAGGAGAAGGGAGAACAAACTATATAGAAATAATCTCCCAAAACATGGCAAGTACACAGACTTCTAAGTAGTAAAACAAATTACAGAATAACTAGAAAAAAAAAACAACAAAGGGCACATTCCTGAGACAGGAAAAAAGACTTTATGCAGGCCATCCATGGTTATTCTGCAAGGTCTTTAATGACCTCAGAGAATGAACAAAGGTTAACATTGCAAGCATACAAAAATCTACATACTTTAATAACTCTACAACGACTGCACATCTTGTTAATTAAAAAAATATGTACTGCACATGTTGAAACATCAGCCACAACCAGTGCAAATCTTAATATCACAACTTATAGTAGCCACAATAACAACCCTTCTCTCTTGTCCAGATTTCATTTTAGAGCAGTATCAGCCAAGACAGTGAAATGTCTGTTATAAGAAGTGCATAATAAGATAATGGTGTAGCAGAAACACTTGCATCTCTGCTTAAGTTGGCATCCCTTGTTAACTCCAACTGTCTGGCACGTTATAAACTTATCTCTAACCACTGGAATAGTGCCATCATATCTCAGATCATCTCCTTTCCAAAGATAAACAACCCTCTGTGTGCTCAAGACTTATGTTCAACTTCAAAAGTCTGTCCTCCAACAAAGTTTTTATTCCACTGCTACAGTTTGTGGACAAATATAGTTTTCCTTCTCATTATTATCACAGGTGTACAAAAGTCTGGCAGTTAATCAAGAGGATTAAGGCTCTGAGCTGTTAATGAGCTGTTCCAAGTAGTCATGGCTACAGGATCTGTCTCTTTTCACCTTCATTTGCTTCTGTATCACGCCAAGCAAGTCACTTAACTAGACAGTGCTCCTAGCTTGCCCCTGATTGGCCTAATAAGTACAAAATACAGTGAAATGATCACATTTATGGACCTAGAAGTCATACCATTACCATTAGAAGTCACACTTCATTCCAGTGGACTTACCTGGTTAACAAATAATTAAAATAAAAAGGGTATGGTACCACTTGGCTGTCTACAGTTTTACAGGTGCTGCTTTTTTAAAATATGCAGATAAACTTATCCTGCTGAGAGCTGCTACAGTAGTGGAACATAAAGCAAGGTAAATTTTATCCAGACTTGCATCATTTGGCACCAGGTTATAAATAGCAACCTTGTAAACAATAGTGGAAAAAATCAATATTTGGTACTGCCAAGAGATGTGAGGATGCTTCTTGGTTTTAATTTTTCAGCCCTCTGAAAAACCATGTTATTCAAGTTCAAAACTACAGATACTTAGGATTATGGCTGGACTGCATACTGTCATTGAAACACCATAACAAAAAGACAGTGGATGGCATTTTACAGAGTTTAAAGTTTGCCATATACCATGCCCTTCTGTCAATGAGAGCGATAGAGATCAAAGTTTGCTTCCAAAAATAAAGTATGCTCTTCCTGTTATCACGTTAAACTCTTTGCACAACACCAAATGTTTTCAGATCTCACCTAAGATGTGTAGATTTATTTTGCTACAAGAAGCAAGTGAACCTATGTGTCTTCCAGTGCAGAAAGCAGGGTTACTTTATATCATAACAGTGAACACTTTTATTACTGTTAAACTTTATATTCAAATGATTACACTTAAGCCACTGTCTTCTACTACCTAATGAATGCAGTTTTTTTTTTGTTTTTTGTACTCTGCAAGATCATATAATCATACTGATCTGTCTGTAATTAGACCTGTCCTCCAGCTGTCAGCAGGTGAATGAGTTTCTAAAAAATAGCTCCAGCTGCTTTGCATCACACATTTAATCATACTGGAAATGAGAAGAAGGTGAATGAATTACTAAAGCAAACATGACATCTTGCAGAGGAATACAACTGGAACTCTCATTTGTGAGGTGAACAGCATATTCCTAACTCTTAAACATTTTAAGCCATGCAGACCATTGTACTTTCCTCCTGGCATCCTGTAAATCTATCAATTCCTCTCACGGCTAAGAGCCTGACCCATTTGTTCCCAGAATAAGGTAAGATTCCTATGGCCCATTTGTTCCTGGTGAGTGAGAGATTTGTTAAGTCCATTTGTTTCTTAAAGAGGTGAGAGCTGGGAGTCAGGACTGAACCATCATATGCACATGGCACCAAATCCACTTCTCTTCTAGGCTAACCTCTTTTCATGTCATCTGTGATGTTCACAATGGGTGTTGTTGTAGGAAGATGCATGCATCATACACACATATCAAATAACGTCATGTCCCAGTTGGACTTTCCTGGTATACAAATACTAATAAATAATACATAAATACACACATGCAAGTCTCTCTGGCCCATATGCAGAGCATCATTACCCTGGCCCAAAGTCTTATGCACTACACCCCTTAATCTTCTGTAGAAGTCAGCAATGTCATGGTCTAGACCTACTTTCCCCCCACCCCTCAGGATGGTTGAACGGTTGTCAGGCGCTCACTCTCACCCTCCTCTGACTAGCTATCCCAGCATCATGTGCTTTTACTCAAACATGGGTCATATGGGACATAGGACTTTAGCACTCTGTGCCATGGAGCTGGGCTCATATAAACTAAATTTATAAGTTTTGCTTTCCCCAACAGTATTGCTGCCATAAAACACGAGTACTTTTTTTGCAATAAATTTATATTTAGTATTTAGTATTTATACTAAAGTAATATACTGAGCCACTAATATTTATTATTTTTATTGTTTGTATGGAAGCACTGACAGTCAATCTGCATGTTGTTCTGCTTTAAGTTATGTATTCCTGCATTTATAAGTGCTACATGGTCTGTGGTTCTACAGTTTGAAAATATATTACATTTGGTCGAAAATTATTTCAGGCAGCCCAATTTACTGAAAGCTCATTTGATTGAAAGCTCATGTGGTCGAATTCCATTTGGTCGAAAATGGAATATAGCCCCTGCCCCACTGTAGTGTGACCCTGGAGTGAGAATATAAAGTTGGGGGGGGCATAGCCCCCCCCCCCCACATTTTGCAACTAGTTTTTACTGATGTTATAAGTTTCAATGTATTTTTAATGGGTACACAACTATATAACAGTGAATACATTGCAATTATGTGGGGGGGCTATGCCCCCCACAGCCCACCCCCAAATTTATATTCTCACTCCAGGGTCGCACTGCAGTGGGGCAGGGACTATATCAGGTCTAATGAAGTAGCTCTTGCTATGAAAGCGCTCACCATTGTTTGTACTTTGTCTGTGGATTAAAATTGAACTTTATCTTCACCTGCCTTGGTCTGGTGCCTCCTATATTTTTTACATTGGACACATAGACACACACACACACACACATATATATATATATATATATATATATATATATATATGTGTGTGTGTGTATATATATATATATATATATATATATATATATATGTGTGTATATATATATATATATATATATATATATATATATACACACACACACACACACACACACACACACACACACACACACACACACACATATGCATGTATATGTATGTATTTATAGAAACACACACACTCGCGTACGCACTTATGCATCTGTATCTATATATAGATTCATAAATACTAAGTAGACTTTTGATCTGTGAGGATCTTTGGAAGCCTAGCCCTGCATTCCTGTGACAGTTTTAGCTCTTGTAATTTAAGTACAAATAACTCAGAGTTGGGCAGAACATTTAGAATGTTAACACTATCCATAAGAGACAAGGTTGCAAAACCAGAGCTGAATTTGAGGTTTCCCATCCATTCATCTAGATTACATTTGAATGGAGTAAGTAAAGTATTTTGCTTCATGTGGCAAAGAAGGTGATTCCAAAAAAGTGGTATTCTCTGTGATACATGACTATCCCTCCAAAATGTTGTATTTACATTGTAGATGAGATTAAGATCTCATGAGTGGGTGTTTATACCATCTTTGGACTTGCAGATGTCCAGTATGTCAGAGAGGATAGAGTCTGTTGAGGCTCTGTATATGAGATTGCCTCTCAGTGGTCTGTAGGATACCAAGAAGAAGGACAAGGATTTGGGGTGGTCAGTTTAGTTTTTTTTGTTTAGGCCCTTGATTTTGTTGGTGAGAAGGTGTGATAATTCAAGTTGTGTTAAGTGTTTGGAGAGGTACATACCAAAGGGAGCATTATACTTGATGATTGGCCTAATAAGTACAGAATAGAGTGGAATGATCACATTTATGGACCTAGAAGTCATACCCTTACTAATATTCTGTACAATGAATAAAGATAGACTTAACAATACTGGATACATGGTGATTGAAGAACAGTTTGTTGCCCACATAGGTTCTGTGGTCCCTAACTATGAGATCGATTTTCAGGGGTATGTTGATGTGATAGGTACAGGGGACATAATGTTTGACAAAGGAAACTATTATATATTTTTTTACTCTTAGTTTAAGTCTATGGCTATGACTCCAGCTATTTGTTTGGGAAAGGCTGTGTTGGAGGATCTTGGTGCCCTCTGGAGAGTTTACGCAGTTCTGCAAACTTGGTCAGCCATAAACCTTTAACATTGGTTTGACCTCCAAGAATAAATGCCAAAGAGGAGTGACCCAAACCCTTAACCCTGGGGTACATCATTAGAGACAAGTCTTTTGGAGGAAGCAAATCCACCTACCCTAATTTCCTTTGTTCTATTTGGGAGCCATTTTACTATATAAGGAGTTACTTAGGGATTAACATATAGCTGTGAGAGTTTATCAACAGTACTAGAGTGTGAGATGGTATTGAATGCCTTTGTGATGTCTAGATATGTGGGTGTGTATAGATTTTTCCTCATCTGTGGCTTCAGTAACCTTTTTAAAGGAGTAAACCAGGTAGGATTTGACCTTGCCAAAACCAATCTTTCTTGGATCAAGAGTTTGTAGATTACACATGTCCTTATTTATTAATTCTATAACGATCCTCTCCATAGTCTTACAGATGAGGCTTACCAGGCTTGTAGGTCTATAATTACCCAGGTCCATTGACATCCCACCATTTTGCATGGAGATATTCATCCAGCACAAAACCTGTTTGGATGCTGATAATGAATAACCTCTCTAGGAGAATTAGCAGGTCCTGTTTCAGGCTGGCCAGTAGGCAGTCCTGTATGTTATGTGGCCCCATAGATGCAGTGTTCTTGGCCTTGGAAAGTGCTTTGAGGACTTGCTCTTGAAAGATTTGGGGAGGAATGTAAGTGCAGGTATGTAACCTGGGAATGTTGAGAGAGATGGGTGAAGCTGGAGCTAAATTTATTAATTAGTAGACTGGCTATATCTCCAGGGTCTGACTATGTGATATGTTCTGTGCATTCTGTTTTGTTAAGTTGAAAGCTTTTAAAGATTGACATTGTCTAACAAAGGCAGTGTGACAGCTGTGCCCTGGCCCAGCAATCAAAGAGCCTCAATCCTCATCACTAACACCAGGGAGGTCGTCTCCTAGAAGAGGAAAGGATAACTAATACACACAGTAAAGTACAATTTCCCTTAAGTGCACACAGAGATCACAGTCTGGGTCTGGTTGCTCCCTTGCTCACCAGGTCCCTAATAAGACTCCCCACTGGCACAGCTATAGGGTCCAGATCTCAGCCTAGCTGACAAGCTAACCTCCAGCACCCTCTCTGTCCAAGCAGTGCTTCATGTCCCTGCCCAGGTAGCTGACACACACCCACACTTTGAGATAAGTATTCATACAATTTCACAAACACTCCTGGGAAAGGCTGACACAGATTCCCCAGCTGTGCCCCTTTACCCAGGCTATACGGTAGTAATTCCTGCCACTACCAGCTAATATAATTATCAGCTACCCAAAGGCCATTGAAAGGGTGTCCAATTATTACTATGCAATATTATTACCCAATTGGTAATGTGACTGTTCAGTCTTAAGGCTTATTGGAGTGGCTTATTACGATAACCTCTATAGATATGCAATGTACTCTAGAGCCTAACTTGTCTCTACACAAACCAGCCACAGGTAAAGGTTTTTAAAATATTTAATAATAAATAATTAAAACGCAAGACAATACTACTACATCACAGAGATATCTAAGAGTTCAGAGATCACACAGAAACTTACAATACAGTAGGACAGGTGTGATGTCAAAGAAAAACACTATCTGACTTTCTAATCTTTAGCTAATCTTAAGAGAAAAACACAGTGCTATAATCCTACTTACATACATAAAGAGCATAAGCAGTGCTGGGCTGATGGTCCAAGACAGAATGCTTTTTAGTCTCTCACTCAACAATAGTTTTTAAACACTAACTAACAGCTCTCTAAGGCCCTCCCAAATTACATCATTATGACAATTGGTCTGGAGTTCCCAGGCCACAAACTGCATTATTTAGCAAGCTAACACCTGCTCAGGAGACTACAACAATAAAAGGCATTTCACATATACATTCTAGCAGAAACCAGAGCAATAAAGCACCTTCCATATGTAAATTCTGGCCCTTAACTTTAACCATAAAGCAATGGGCCTGAAACCTTCATCTTCAACTTCATTATAGAGTTTAATTGTTGCTTAGATCTGTGTTGAAACTGTTGTCTCACTGTTCTGAGAGACTGATCGGCAAATATACAGAACTGAGAATATTTTTTTGGTTTTAAAGTTTGTACTGTTAGTTTTTGCTTAGATCTCTGTTGAAACTGTTTTGTTCCACCCACCCTCCCTATTTTTGGTTTGTAGTTTAAATTTGGTGGCTTTTGCAGTTGCCTGCCCCACTGTAGATTTGATCTGGGACACTCCCCCGTCCCATCTCTTTACCACATTCTACCTTATAAACTCTTTCTGCACTTGCTTTTAGTCCTTTTTAATGTAGTTGCATTTTTTAAACAGTGTTTGGTCTAATGTTGCTGCATACTCAAGTGTGCTAGCTTGCACTGCATGTGAATTGTTTTTTACTACTGTTTTTGCTGCTTTTCTGTAAAAAAAAAAACTGTAAGCCTGTTTCCTACCTTTCCTGTAACTAGTGTTCCAGATACAGATTTGCTGTATCCAGGACTGTATGTAAGCTTCTGAGTCCCCCAAGCCTTTCTGTGTTGGAGGGAAGCCTTCTAGCTTAACAGTGGGAGTGGTAAGCACTAGGTAACCTGTCTACCACATAAGTAGTGGTTCTGGCCCAGAATTTGTAGTTATTGGCCGTTTGGGCAATCTCTTCCATCTCTCTCAACTTTCTGATTTGAAAGCCTGTATTTGCACTTGTTTCTGTCCTGTAACTCATCTAGTGCA
Source organism: Protopterus annectens (assembly GCF_019279795.1). Lineage (NCBI taxonomy): Eukaryota > Metazoa > Chordata > Ceratodontiformes > Protopteridae > Protopterus > Protopterus annectens. The sequence continues at coordinate 20,299,320 of NC_056751.1, read as the reverse complement.
GATACAGATTCTTAGTTTTAGCACTTAAATTTGCTTGTTCATGCTCAGCACTTGTTCAGAACTTGTAAACACTAAATAAGCTACTAATTACTATAGTGCTCTATCTTCCTCATTATCTAGAGGAAAACAGATTTTGTACTTACTTTTCTCACTTGCTTAGAGGAAAAACAGCTGTTGTACTCACTTTCCTCACTTATCTAGAGGAAAAACCCTGCAACTGTCTTTTTGCATGGTCTTGCACACAGAGCAGCGTCGGTTAGCTGGGGGTATACTATTCCCGGCCCCACAAAGTCTGTGCTGTAAATTTTCCCTTAGAACTAGGCAAGCCTCAACTCAAGTACTTCATATCAGCTGCTCTTATTGCAGCACTTGCAAAACAGAAATCAGTACTTGTCATAATTTCCTAGACAGCACTATTATTCTCCAAATTTCCTAGCAGCACTGTTATAATATAGCATAAGACCCTCGATCGTCCACAGGACTTAAGTTCAATTTACTCTTCAAAGCATGTCCAGAGATCAGCTTCAGGTGTACTCTCCAGTTCATCTGGTGGAATTGGGCATCTTGAGGCAATGTCACAACTTCCTCATGTATACAGACAACCCTCTCTTCTTACCTCTAGACACAAACACTTGTGAGAGATGCAAATACACAGCCAGACTGGAGGCTAAGAGCTCTCATCCCTTGACTGTAACAGACAGTCAAGAGGATAAGGGACACACTTGCATCACACCACCTGTCACACATGAATCTACAAAACAAACACCGGCAAAACATATGCATAAATACACAAAAACATATTCGGAGGCACTAGGTACCAATCTGAAAAAGAAACAGTGCCCTCCAAAGCAGACAAGCAAGCAACCTGCACCCCCAAACACAAGCCAGAAAACACATAATTCACCTCAGCAGTGTGCCTCACAACAGCCGTTAAGGCAAAACACCATACCTAACATGCTAGTAATAGGAGACTCTATAGTAAGGCACACGGATGTTCCACTCACCAGGCTGAACAAGGAAAAGGTTACTGTCAGCTGCCTGTCAGGTGCTCAGATCCGCCACATAACACATGCACTTAGGTCACTCCAGAACAAGTACAAGTATGACACTGTCATTGTACAGGTTGGTGTGAATGATCTAAGACGTACCTCCCTGGACTACATGAAAAGAGACATTGAGGAGCTCTCTGATCATGTAGCCCAAGCTGGTATGATCCTGACCTTGAGTAGCATACTACCTTCACCTAGAATGGATACCACAATACAAAGACAAAATGATCAATTTCAACAATTGGCTAAGCTTGTGGTTGTCATTCTAAGGGGATCCAGTGTCTGCCTGGGATGACATGATAGACAAGCCTCGCTGTTTTGCCAGAGATGGCTTGCACCTGTCACTCCTAGGTTTTCGAATACAGGCTAAGGCTCTTGCCGTCCCCATTGTGCCTTTTTTAGGCAAGGCTCAAAGGACAAACCAACCACCGTAACCAGCACAGGTAACCAAAAACTAAGGCTAATGCTACTCAACGCCAGAAGTCTCAAACTCAAAATGCACACATTCGAGGCTCTCCTCAGCATGGAGAAAATCGATGTTTATGCAGTGACAGAAACCTGGTTCAAGGCTCAAGAGAGCACCCCAGCACTGCAAGGTTACAATTCATATCATACCTTCCGGCCTCAGTTACCAGTTCGCAGTACAAAGGGTGGAGGTGTATCCATATTCATCAAGGATACCCATATCTCCAGGTTAGTAGCGCAGCATGATGCCCCAGAGATCATCCATGCGCAACTATCAGCAGGCAAAACCACATTTCAAGTCGTAGCTGGTTATAGATCGCCCACCATGTCCCAAGATGCTCATTCTGCATTCCTTGAGACATTGGAAAATATAAAGGTCCTACCCAACACCATAATCTTGGGTGATTTCAACTACCTTGGTATAGACTGGGCGAACAACCAATGTTCCAACTCCTATGCTCAGCGATTCATAGAATTTATAAATTCAAATGCCCTTGAACAACTAGTATGTTCCCCCACTAGAGGGACAACATATTGGATTTAATCATCACAAATATGGGCGCCCATTGTACCATACCCGTTATCACTCCCTCCTTGGTCAGATCCGACCACAAACTGATAACCCTGGACATCTTCACCCCTCCACCTCCCCCAGTCAAAGAAACCATAGTCAAAAACCTTTCCAAAGCAAACTTCAAACTACTTGCATCCGAAGTGGAAAGCTTCACTATTTCCTTGCAGAAGGATAATGATATCCAGGATGCGGAATCCTACACCAAGGCACTCTATATGCATCTTCAGGATTGTATGGACCGTGCTATCCCAAGTAAAACCAAGACTCCTTCCTCAAGCAAGAAGAAACCAGTGTGGTGGACCCCGGCCATAAGCAAACTTCACAATAAAAGGAGGAGACTTATACAAAAAAGGCCAAATCTCAAGTAGCAAAATCATCCCTGATCAGCATTAGTAAGAAATTGAGGGCCCTCATCAAGTCAAATAAAGCTAATTTTGAAAAGAAAGTTGCCAAGGATGCTAAGGATAACCATAAGGCCTTCTATGGCTACATCAAAAACCTAAATGGCAACACTCAGGTCTGTTCTGGGCTAGTACAAAATGGAACAAAATACACTGACCCTTCTGACATTGCCGACATCTTGGTTCAGTGCAAATTTCTCCCCCCCTCACCACCTACAGGGCCTCTTACCATTCCAGGGGATTGTGCAAGTCCAATTATTACTGATACATTGGTTAACAAGGCTCTATCTAAAGCTAAAAACACTGTCTCCATGGGACCAGATGGTGTCCCAGGCTGTGTCATACACGAGCTCCAAAAGGAATTAACTCCGCATCTTAATACCCTGTTCAGTCTCAGCCTCTCCACAGGATATGTGCTCATAGAATGGTGCACGGCAATGGTGATCCTGCTACACAAGGGTGGGGCCACAACTGACCCTGGGAACTACCGACCAATAATCCTGATCAGTCTGATCTGTAAGGCTATGGAGCGAATCATTATGGAACTCATAAATGGAGGGAATGGGAACCTCCAGTCGCTGGACCCCACACAGTTCCGCTTCGTCAAGGGCAGATCATGCCTCCTGAACCTGGTGGATTTCTTTGAGACAGTTACTCAGGCTATAGATAAGGGAAAGGAGGTACACACGGCTTACCTTGACCTTGCTAAAGCATTTGACACCATTCCCCATACAGGTATTATTGATAAGCTCACCAGCCTGGGCATAAACCCTTACGTCACAAGATGGCTCGCAAACTGGCTCTCAGACAGATCCCATAAAGTAAGAGTAGCGGGATCTATGTCCGAATCCAGGCCAGTAACAAGTGGTGTGCCTCAGGGCTCTGTCCTGGGGCCCCTCTGTTTGGCATATACTTCTCAGAAGTACAGATAAGCACGGAAGGGCTGTGGCTGACTAAGTTTGCGGATGACTGCAAACTGGGTGCTATAATAGAATTTCCGGCTGACATGGAGATCCTCCAGAAGGGCCTAAATGAGACTGATGCATGGTGTCAAAGCCATGGTCTCAAGCTAAATGCAAAAAAATGCGTAGTAATCCCCTTTGGAAAAAACAGAGTACCTGCAAACTACAACATAGGAGGTAATCCCCTGAAATCTGAAGAAGAAATAAGGGATATAGGGACCCAAGTAGATAGTCAGCTTTCCTTTGATAACCATGTTGCTAAAGTGGTTAGAAAATCCTTCTATGTGACCCATCTCATCATGAAAGGGTTCGCATCAAGATCTAAGGATGTAATGGTGCCCCTCTACTCTTCCCTCATCAGACCCATTATTGAGTACAATGCACCAATTGGAATGTACCTGGCTAGACATCTCCAGCAGCTGGAGAGACCACAGAGGTACCTAACCAAAAGGATTACTGGCCTCAAACAGTTGCCCTATGAAGCACGATTGAAAAAGCTAAGACTGTTCTCTGTTGCATACTGCTTTCTCAGAGGCGATCTCTGTCTATCGTACAGAGCCATGTCCAACCCAGAATTGTTGAACATGCTCCATCTTAGAAAAACCAAATGTACTCCAGCTACACGCTCTAGGGATATAAATCTCAACACAACAATGAATAGAACATGCTGGAGGGATAGATTCCCTTCACAGAGACTTCCCTTACTATGGAACAGGGTCCCGATCTACATAAGACAGAGCTCCTCACTATCACTCTTCAAGAGGAACCTTGATGGGTGGATGGGTAACAGAAAGTTCACACCGGGGATCACACCAAGGGTACTAGCTGCTAGTACAAGGGTCTAGGGAACTACTAAAGGGGCGGTGAATACCGCACAATGTGGCTGGGCTAATATATGCCTTAGGGCAGATATCCCAGTACCAACCTATGAACCTATCCAGTCGTACTGGAGCCGACTTGTAAATCATCAAAGAGATTCATAAGATCTTTTCAACTTCAAATGACACATTTGAAATGCTTGGCTTGGTTTTCTTTACAGCAGATGGCAATGTTGCAACAGTCTTGAAGTTCAAATTTTACAGTGTTTTCTTTCATTTAAAAACACAAGCCTGTATTTTACATTTATTTATACAATAGATAGAATTGTGTATCAAATTCTATTTGACTAGGCTGGCAGCCTTCGCCCATCTTCCTCCAATCTTCACCCCCCCCGGAGAACTCAAGCAAGTTTTTCAAGTGGCCCTTGAGAAACATTGCTTGAGAGTGTCAGGTCTATCTGGGTGTACCTCACCCCATTCCCTGTCTTGAGAACCCATCTGCATTGGCATTGCTACTCCTACTGTGGTGCTGCACTGACATATCATATTCTTGCAACCCCAGGCTCCATCTCAGCAACTTGGCATTTTGCTGACTGACTCTGTTTAACCATGTTAGGAGGTTGTGATCTGTCATCACAGTGAATTTTCTTCCATACAGATAAGGCTGACGTTTTTGTAGTGCCCACACTATGGCTAGACATTCCTTTTCTGACACTGCATAGCATTCCTCCCTGGGTTGGAGTCTAGGACTGAGATAAACCACAGGGTGCTCTTCTCCCTCTGAAGAAATCTGGCTAAGTACAGCCCCCACCCCATAGTTTGAAGCATCCACCTGCACAACAAATTCTTTGCTGTAGTCTGGACTGGCTAACACAGGGGGTCATCCCAAAGCTTCCTTAAGATTCTGAAATGCCTGCTCACATGTCTTTTCTTGTCATGTCTGTGAGGGGAGCAGCTATGGTACTATAATTGGGAACAAACTTTCTGTAGTACCCAGCTGTCCCTAAGAATGCCCTCACCTGCTTTTTGGTAACAGGTGCAGGCCATGCCTGAATGGCTTCCACTTTGGCAGGTTCTGGCCTTATCTTACCACTCCCCACTCTATGTCCTATGTAGGAGACCACTGCCGTACCCACCTGACATTTGCTCGGCTTAATGGTCAACCCTCCCCTCTGTAGTCTGCCCAGCACCTCCCTGACATGCTGAAGGTGCTCTTGCCAGGAATGGCTGTAGATAGCAATATCATCCATGTAAGTAAGGGCAAACCCTCCTGCTTCTGCTAAGATATGATCTACCAGCCTCTGGAAAGTCGCTGGGACATTCTTCATCCCAAAGGGCATCTGTGTGAACTCATATAAGCCAAAAAGAGTCACAAAGGCTGACTTCTCTCTAGCACTGGGAGTCAAAGGCACCTGCCAGTAACCCTTGGTAAGATCAGTGGTTATAAGATACTTAGCCCCACCCAGCAGCTCTAGGGCCTCATCTGTCCTAGGCATGGGGTAAGCATCTGCCTCTGTGTGACTATTTAATTTCCTATAATCCACACAGAACCTGGTGCTGCCATCCTTCTTTGGCACCAGTACTACTGGGGAGGCCCAGGGACTGTTGAACTTCTGAATCGCCCCTAGTTCCAACATCTCCTGTACCTCTTCCCTCAGAGCCTGTTTGACTCTCTCAGGCACCCTGTAAGGGGCCTGCCTGATAGGCCTTTGGGGTTCTGTATCCACCTAGTGCTGCACCAGGTGGGTGCTTCCTTGTTTCCCGGTGAACATGCCCCCAAACTCCTGCAACACTGCTCAGATTTCTCGAACCTGGGTAGGAGATAGCTGCTGGGACATTGCTACCCCTTCCATCGAGGTGTCAGCCCGAGCCTCACTGAGGAGATCAGTCACAAGATCTCTCTCAGACTCCTCCTGCAATCCACTTTAAAATGCTCAGCACAAGGGCCTCCCTATCATGGTAAGGTTTCATCGTGTTAACATGGTACAATTTGTACCCCTGCCTTCTGCCTAGCAGTTCCAATGTGTAGTTAACATCATTTACCTTTCTTACCACCTTGTAGAGTCCCTCTCAAGCTGCTTGCAACTTGAGAAACATCACCTGCTGCCCTACAGCATACTCTCTAGCTCGAGCTTTCCTGTCATACCACACCTTTTTCTGTTGTTGAGCTTCTGCCAGGTTCTCCTGGGCCAGGCCCATGAGTTCCATGAGCCTTGTCCTGAGGTTCAGGACATATGCCACAACATACTCCTTGTGAGACTCACCCTCACCTTACCACTCATTTCAAATTAAATCTAGAGGTCCCCTCACCCTATGCCCATACAGCAACTTAAAGGGTGAAAAACCTGTGGATTCCTGGGGAACCTCTTTGTAAGCAAACAACAAATGGGGCAAATCTTTGTCCCACTCCCTCTTAAACTGATCTGCAAATGCCCATAGCATGGACTTGATTGTAGAGTTTAACCTCTCAACAAGACCATTAGTCTGGGGATGGTAGGGGGTGGTCTTCATGTGCTTCACCCCACAGGACTTCCACAGACAAGCCAGCAGGTCTGACATATAATTGACACCTCTGTCAGACACTATTTCGTTTGGGAAACCTACCCTGCTGAAAATCTCTAGCAAAGCATTTGCCACCTTCTCGGCCTCAATGGAGGACAAAGTCACTGCCTCAGGGTATTGAGTAGTATAATCTACAATCACTAGGATATACTTTTTCCCTGTGGAATTTGGGGTACTCAGAGGACCCACAATATCCATAGCTACCATCTGAAATGACTCTTCAATCACAGGCAAAGGCATCAAAGGAGCTCTCACCTTGTCTCCTGCCTTGCCTATCTTTTGGCACTGCGCATAGGTCCTGCAGTACCCTGTTACATCTCTGGAAATTCCAGGCCAATAAAAGTTTTGCATAATATGCCTATTTGTACGTTTTATGCCAATATGACCTGCAAAGGGAATATCATGGGCTATGGCTAGAAGTGCCAGATGGTAAGCAATAGGCACTACCAGCTGCTGTACTCTCTCACCTTCTAGCCCTCCCTCAGGGGTCCACTTTATGTACAGTAACCCTTTGTTCCAGTATACACATTCCCCCTTCCCTTGAGAATCAGGTGCCTCTCTAGCTTCCTGCCTCAGGCCATGCAATGTAGGGTCTGAGAGCTGAACCTGTCTCAAGTCTCTCCTTGTAATCCTTCCCAGTTCCCCTTCCACAGGACGTCTGGCATCCTCTGACAGCGGTGCCTAACTGTCAGCCTGGGTACTACTACTCACCTCTACCTTTGCAGTTACTCTCTCCAAGGGAACATCAGTACCCACAAGCAGCTGTGGCTCACATTCAGTCTCACTGCTATAGCATAGCTCACTCCCTGAAGTAACCACCTCAGCAGTCCTGGCTGCAAGTATGCAGTCTACCTCAGCAGTCCTGGCTGCAAGTATGCAGTCTTTCCTGGGTCTCCCCCAGGCTACAAGACCCGCTTGTTTGTCTCCTAACCTCACTGCATGTAACTGCATAAGTACATAGTACTGCATCATCCAAACCCTTCCCTCTCAGGACATCTGCAGGATGGTAGTTCCATACCCTTGTTGTCTCGAGACAACCCACTGTTAGCATTTTGTCTTTCCCACTTACTGGCTCCCTCACCTTTGGTTCCCCACCATGCCTTTGTGGACACCTGTATGCCATATGGCCCCACTGGTTGCATTCAAAACATTTAACTATAGCTCCTGGACGTATACCTGGACTAGTGGCTTCTTCTGCTACTGGCGGATTCTGTTGGGGCAGTCTGGGCTGCCCACCATGGGTTCCTTTAGTCCCATGAGCAGTACTGGGGGTCCCTTTCCTGTGCAGGGCTGCCTTACTTGCTAGGTATAGGTCTCCCTTCTTCCCCAACTCCTCTAAAGTAGCACACTGTCTGTCAGCTAACCAGATCCACATGTCCTCAGGCAAAGTACTAAGGACTTGTTCCCTTACCAAAATGTCTGCCAGCCCTTCAGAAGTGGTGACCTGACATCCACTCACCCAGCTATGAAAATACGTGCTCAGTTCAGCAACATATTCACATACATTTTCATCTGCCTTGCGTCTGTGCTCACAAAACCTTTTCCTATACATTTCAGGTGTTAGCTTAAAACATTCCAAAGTGTAATTTTACAGCAGTATAATCAAAACAGTCAGTGTCATGCATTTTTGCTAAAGAAGTTACAGCTTTACCATGGAGTAAGGGGGTCAGGAACCATACCCAGAGCCCTTGGTCAACTTCATGCTGTTTACATACCTGCTCAAACATATGAATGAAGTTATCAAAATTATCCCCCTCTTTAAACTGTGGAAGAAATTTACTGACCTTTTGTACTTCTGGGGTCTGGTTACTCCCTGCCCCATTAACTCCATGACTCTGGCAAAGAGTCAGCATTTTCCTCTCATTCCTCCTCTACCGTTCATTTTCCTCAGCTTGTAGACTCCTCATTTTCTCATCTGCTTCTAGATGTTCATCGTGCATACCACTGCAGTCATAACAGATGGGTTATCCTGCCATCAGGCGGGTCCTCGGTCGGCCGAATTCCAAAGTCTAGGTCCGGCGTCGGTTGTCGTCACTTCCTCTCTGATGTCAGTGCGGCAGGGGTATAAAAGAGGCAGCCGACGCCATTTTCTTCAGTCTTTCTTGCCGCGCGGTGCCCGAAGCAGAAGCAGTTCGCAAGTGCCGGTCGGCCAGCTCCTGAGATTTACGAAAGTATTTCAGCCGAAGTCTTCTTGAAAGCTAAGTACCCGTTGAAACTTTTCTTGCCTCAGACCGATGTCAGACAAAGTTAATAATTGCATTTCATGTGGGAAGCAAATACCGCATAAGGATTTCCACTCTTACAGTATACCTTGCTTAGGCCCAGACCACGACGCCTCTCGGCCTGCCGTTTTGTGCAAGATTCAACAAACGCACTATTAAACGTTGTGAGTTCGCCTTCACTTTTGGCAAAAATTTAATTATATTATGTCGTCGGATACTCCGACTCCAGTTTTGAGCAAAAAACGCAAAGATAAGGACCGGCATACGAGGTCCGCACCTCCTACTGATACCACGCTAAGGCCGACTACCAGTTCTCCGGTACTCAGCGAGGCACCTACGCAGCCCCTGAGTACCGATGACAATGCATTACCGGTGTCTTCAGTACCCGAGGTCGCAAGCTCCTCGGCCTCCATTCCTACTACAGATACCGACGCCACTCATGGTGGGGAAACTCAGAATTTAGACAGGCCTGCCATTTCTCAAGAGGTCTTCAGGCCTTCCTCCTTCTCTATTAAAGCCTTCACTAAATCTAAAACAGCCATGAAAACCAAAAAACAGGTTCCTCAGATACCCTCTCAAGGCACCATGCCTAAAAAACAGATGCTTAAAATGGCTGAGGATTTGATTACTCTTATCAGGGGTTCTCTATCCCCCCTCTGACAAAAGGCCCAGATTAGAGGAAGACTACCCTTCCTCAGATCAAGCTTCTATTACCTCAGAACTATCTGAGGACCAGGATTGTGCCTATTCTCCATTCAAAGACTCTGATGCAGAGGAGTCTCTTCCCTCGGTCCCCCCCCCCCGAGGACTTCTCTTTTGGGGAAACCCTGCATACATTGAGGGAACACTTTCACTGGGAAGGCCAAGATTACTCAGATTCCAAGAAAAGGCTTGGGGAATTTCTTCTGCTCCCCCAGCATAGGCCTCTGGCTATCCCTCCTCTTTTAGATATATTGGATGATGTGTACACAGAAGCCAGCCTTAATCCTGATTCTTTGCCTCCAGCTCCTGCTAAACCAGACAGGTATTACCGTGTTCCTGATTCTCACCAGTTCCTATATAAAAGCCATACTGCTGACCCAGAAACTATTTCACAGGGTCCCAAGGGAATTAAGGCCTCTACTGCTAAAAACCCATTACCTTCAGAGAGAGATTCCAGATCTTTAGAAAGGTGGTGGAAAAAGGTGTACACCTCGGCCACTTTAACCATGAGTGCATTAAACTGTCAGTTCCATGTGTTAAAGTATCAACAGTTTTTGATATCTCAGTTGAAAAGCAAAATGACACAACCTGAGCAACCAGATTTAAAAGAGTTGCAGTATTTGTTGCATGGTGCAGAGCAAGTGGGTAAACATACCTTGCAGTGTGGTTTTGATGCTTTAGAGGCCTCATATAGAGCTGCTGTTACGGGGTCTGTTATACGTAGGCATGCTTGGCTCAAAGAGCAAACCTTACCAGATCATGTCAAAGCTAAATTATTAGATGCACCTCTTCAAAAAGATGTATTGTTTGGTGTTAAAGCAGAGGAGGTGCTAAAGAAAATGGAGGAAAAAGTGAAATCAATGCAAACAGTGAAAGATTTCCTGCAGGTACAGCCTCCACGTTTCAGCAGAAACTGGCCTACATAAAATTGGTCCTTTCCTGCCACGGACAGACCTCATACGGGCACATACAGGCCCAAGGGGTAGAGGGCAACCTCAAGGATCTTTCAGAGCCAGACAGTGGCAAGCACCAACCCCAAGAGGTGGAGAAGATAGATCACAGTCTTTTAGAAAACAGACACAATGACTTCCCGGTACACCTGCCAAGGAAAGCTTTAATGGCAGCACCTTTGTGCGAAAACTGACATTATTCTCAAAAATTGGCATATTGTTACAAAAGACAAATGGATTCTGGACATTATAGACAGAGGCTACAGGTTCCACTTTCACACCCTTCCAAAATGAGAGGCATGCCAAACCTGCCACAAAATCAAAGGGCAGAGGCACAAAACAAATTTCAGCTCTCATGGACATGAAAGCAATTCAAGAGGTACCTGCAAAAGAACAAGGTCAAGGGTTTTATTCCAGACTATTCCTGGTACCAAGGAAAGACAAAGATTGGAGACCTATCTTAGACCTATCCATCCTAAACACATATCTACAGGTGCCAAAATTCAAGATGCTCACATTACAGCAGCTTCTTCCCATGCTGGGCAAGGAGTCTTGGCTGGTAACATTGGACCTCAAGGAGGCATACCTGCATGTCCCTATCAGACAAGATTGCAGAAGATACCTCAGATTTCCTGCAGGTTCAACCCATTACCAATTCTCTGCATTGCCCTTTGGCTTATCTACTGTGCCCAGAGTGTTTACAAAATGCCTGGCATCAGTAATCGCCTTCTGCAGACTACAAGGGATACAAATCTACCCACATCTGGACGACTGCCTGATCCAAGTGGACAGCAAGGACATACTACTGCAGCACCTGGCGTTTGTAATAAAACTGTTGAACTTCCTGGGATACACAGTCAACAAAAAGAAATCGAAACTAATACCCTCTCAACAAATTATTTTCCTGGGTGCCAACTTGGATACAACCACCCAGATGGCCTATCTCACGCCAGACAAGCAAGGGCAACTGTCTCAATACTTCAGAAAAATGGCAACTTACACCAGGCTAACTGCAAGGAAAGTCCTGCAGGCTCTGGGATTCATGGCATCTTGCATCCTACGTATCCCATGTGCAAAGCTGCATCTGAGGAAACTTCAATGGTACCTAAAAAACTTATGGTCTCAACACAGCCACAGCTTGGAAGCAATTATACCACTCATTCCATGCCTTCAAAAGGAGTTTATGTGGTGGGCTCAAGCTTGCCAAAGAAACACAGGTCTTCCTTTCTGTGTACCTCAAGCAACTCAAATCATCACAACGGACGCCTCAGACTACGCCTGGGGAGCACACATGACAAATCAGTGCATTCAGGGAAAATGGGCATGAAAAGAGAAGCTCCTTCACATCAACCAAAATGAAATGCTAGCCGTGCAAAAGGCTATTATGACCTTCAAAGACCTACTGCATCCAGGCCAGCTATTGGTAAGGACAGACAACACCACAGTGATGTGGTGCATAAACAAACAGGGGGGGAACTCATTCATACCCCCTGTGCAGGCAAGCCATGACCCTATGGAAGACAGCACTGGAATTGAAAATTCAACTACAGGCACGATTCCTGCCAGGGAAGGAAAACACACTGGCAGACAACCTAAGCAGAAATATGACAGATCCACACGAATGGAAGTTGCATCCTCAAATTTTCACAAAGATAACTCAGGCATTGGGACAGCCAGACATAGATCTCTTTGCGACCCACAGAAATTCCCAGTTGAAAAAATTTTGTTCAAGGACCTATCATCCACAGGCCTGGAAAGTGGACGCACTTTCCTTCAATTGGGCAACATTGACAGTCTATGCCTTCCCGCCTCTTCCTCTGCTGCCCAAAGTTTTATTAAAAGCCAGAGCAGAGAGGCCGAAAATTATTCTCATTGCTCCAGACTGGCCAAGGCAACACTGGTATCCGCTCCTGAAGAGCCTGACACATTCCCCACCATGGATCCTACCTCTAGTCCCTCTTCTGTTGTCCCAGCACAACTACAAAACTCTTCACAGCCATCTCAAAACACTAAATCTAGCTGCATGGAGAATTCCTTGATTTCCCAACAGTTTCTCCTCTCCAAGGAGGTGCAGGATGTCATCTTGGAGGCCAGAAGACCTTCTACTAGAAAGGCCTACTCCGCCAAATGGAAACGATTTTGTGCCTGGATTCAAAAGAAAGGACAGAATCCTTGGGTAATAAATATACCTCAAATTTTACAGTACCTAGCTGAGATGTTAAACAATGGACTTTCCTTCTCCTCCATCAAGATCCACGCTTCAGCCATTTCCGCACAATACAACACAGATCCTCCTTTATTCTCTCATCCTCTCTTAAGGCAGTTCCTCAGAGGGGCAAAGAATATAAAACCCCCAAGGAAACTACCAGTCCCTGCTTGGGACCTCAACTTCGTATTGGAAAAGCTGGCTCTTCCTCCTTTCGAGCCAGCTTCTTCATCAGAGTTACAGTACTTGTCATGGAAAACAGCCTTTCTTCTGGCTATCACCTCAGCTCGCAGGGTTTTGGAGCTACAGGCCCTCATGGCTGTGCAACCATTCATCATTTTCCATCAGGACTGAGTTTCCTTATGAACCAACCCTACTTTTATGCCAAAGGTAGTATCCAGTGTAGCTTTGAATCAGACTATCCACTTACCTACCTTTTATCCTAATCCACAAAACAAAGGGGAAGACTACTACATTCCTTGGACATTCACAGACAACTTCATTATTATTTGGACAGGACAAAGCCATTCAGGAAATCTGAGCAACTCTTTGTGTCCTATGCTGCAGGTGCTCAAGGAAAGGCTATTTCCAAACAGACAATTTCAAAATGGATAGCCCACTGCATACGCTTTTGTTACTTATTTCATGGAAAAACTGTGCCTGCATGCATCAGATCCCACTCCACCAGAGCCACAGCTACCTCTGCAGCCTTCCTCAGGGGGGTCCCTACCAAGGATATTTTGGAAGCAGCCACCTGGAGTTCAGTGCACACTTTCTCCAAGCACTATCACTTCCCACTATACTCTAAATCTAGAGCGGGCTTTGCCACAGCAGTCCTGCAGGGCATCCTAGCCCCTCTTAGTTCCACTTAGTGCCTACCACCCTCACTTAGCTTTGGGATTCTACCCATCTGTTATGACTGCAGCTGTATGCACGATGAACATAGTACAGTTTTGTACCTACCATAAATGTAGATGTCCGAGTGCTCATACAGCTGCAGTCCAGGTTTCCCTCCCTCCAACCCCCTTAGGACAGGCCTTATGACAAATCCTTTTCATATAACCTTTTGGGGTACTCTTTTATGGTGTATTTGCTTGCAACTACTGTTTTTGATTTATCAACATTGCATTTTTGCATAACATTATGTTTGCCTTCCTTCTGGGGGCACCTGACATCTGGGGCAAGAAAAACTGAAGAAAATGGCGTTGGCTGCCTCTTTTATACCCCTGCCGCACTGACGTCAGGGAGGAAGCGATGACAACTGACGCCAGACCTAGACTTTGGAATTCGGCCGACCGAGGACCCGCCTGACGGCAGGATAACCCATCTGTTATGACTGCAGCTGTATGAGCACTCGAACATCTACATTTATGGTAGGTACAAAACTGTAGTTTCCATATGTCTGGCCTCCAACTCAGGTCTCTTTAATTCCAGCTGAATTTTTCAGTCCACTGCAGAAAGGTCGAGCTGTCCATTCTCTGAGGATATTGTATCTACACTGTCAGTCTGATTGTCCTCCAGGCTGTTGTTTTCTGATGCAGCTGTAACCAAGGCTGCAATCAGGTCTGCCTTAGTCAGGTTTCCATACACTAGTCCCCTAGCCTGGCACATCTCCTCCAGCTGGCTCCTTGTCAGCTTTCCATACTCCTCTGCTGACATGCTGCCTGCTCACCCTGACTAACACTAAGCTAACAAAAGAAATAAAACAGTTGTGATCTGAACTCTATACTGCGTGGCTGTTTTAGAGTACAAAATACTTTCACAGATCACTGTACATAAGCTACAGGAATTCGCTCTACCCACACCACTACAAGTCAATTAGTGTCTGCCAACTAATCAATATGTGATGTGGATCCCACCACAGCAAACCAATATGTGATAGGATATCCCAGCCACTGCCACCAGTATGTGATGACTGTGCCCTGGCCCAGCAATCAAGGAGCCTCAATCCTCACCAGAGCCTCAATCCTCACCACTAACACCAAGGAGGTCATCTCCTAGAAGGGGAAAGGATAACTAATACACACAGTAAAGTACAATTTCCCTCAAGTGCACACAGAGATCACAGTCAGTCTGGGGCTGGTTGCTCCCTTGCTCACCAGGTATCCAGTAAGACTCCCCACTGGCACAGCTATAGGATCCAGATCTCAGCCTAGCTGGCAAGCTATCCTCCAGCACCCTCTCTGTCCAACCAGTGCTTCATGTCCCTGCCCAGGTAGCTGACACACACCCACACTTTGAGATAAGTATTTATACAATTTCACAGACACTCCTGGGAAAGGCTGACACAGATTCTCCAGCTGTGCCCCTTTACTCAGACTATACGGTAGTAATTCCTGCCACTACCAGCTAATATAATTATCAGCTACCCAAAGGCCCTTGAAAGGGTGTCCAGTTATTACTGTGCAATATTATTATCCAATTGGTAATGTGACTATTCAGTCTTAAGGCTTATTAGAGTGACTTATTACGATAACCTCTATAAATATGCAATGTACTCTAGAGCCTAACTTGTCTCTACACAAACCATCCACAGGTAAAGTTTTTTTTAAATATTTAATAATAAATAATTAAAACACAAGACAATACTACTACACCACAGAGATATCTAAGAGTTCAGAGATCACACAGAAACTTAAAATAATACAGTAGGACAGGTCTGATGTCAAAGAAAAACACTTAATCTAACTTTCTAATCTTTAGCTAATCTCAATAAAAAAAACACAGTGCTATAATCATTCTTACGTACATAAAGAGCATAAGCAGTGCTGGGTTGATTGTCCAAGACAAAATGCTTTTTAGTCTCTCACTCAGCAATAGTTTTTAAACACTAACCAACAGCACTCTAAGGCCCTCCCAAATTACATCATTATGACAATTGGTCTGGAGTTCCCTGGCCGCAAACTGCATTATTTAGCAAGCTTACACCTGCTCAGGAGACTACAACAATAAAAGGCATTTCACATATACATTCTAGCAGAAACCAGAGCAATAAACACCTTCCATATGTACATTCTGGCCCTTAACTTTAACCTTAAAACAATAGCCTGAAACCTTCACCCAGACTCACTGGAGCCAACTTGTAAAACATCAAAGAGATTTATAAGATCTTTTCAACTTCAAAAGACACATTTGAAATGCTTGTCTTGGTTTTCCTTACAGCAGATGGCAATGTAGCAACAGTCTTGACATTCACATTTTACGGTGTTTTCTTTCATTTAAAAACACAAGCCTGTATTATACATTTTTTTATACAATAGATAGAATTGGGCATCAAATTCTATTTGACTAGGCTGGCAGCCTTCGCCCATCTTCCTCCAGTCTTCACAGGCAGTATAAGGGTGGGCAAAGTTTTAGCCAATATAGAAAGCAGCACAGTTTAGATTGTGTATCATCTCCTCCCAGGTATATATGTGTCTATATCTATCTATATTTATATATATATATCTTGGACTTTCCTTGAATGACATCAGAAACTAAGCCAGATATTGAAGTTAATCTTTTGTTCGTAATGTGGCATCATTCAGGATGATGATAAAATGCTGCTCAAGGCTAGGTTCATACCTGCCTTGGTCACATATTCCAAGAACCCCATTATTTCTCTCTTCATATAGTCTTGGAAGGTATGCCTCAAGTTGTTTATTCCCACATATACTATGACTGTATCATCTGTGTACTTGTTGTGCAAGGACTTGAGTGCAAGCAACTAACCGTGAGTCTGTTCTTACTGAGTCTGGTGAGTGTTGCACTAATATTTCTAACTATGGAGTTGCCTATGATTAGGATGTTGATTGTATGAAGGTTTGCCTTATGGGATTTTGAGTTGAGATACTGTGAATGTTAGAGGCACATTTCATGTTGCTTGTGATCATATTTGTTTTTTTGTCTTGTGCCTGGGTCATGAATGAACTGGGTCAGTAGATTAGTCCACTTAACCAGCTAACAAGCAAACAAATTAGGGTGTAATGTGGTATATTAAGACATATTAGGAGAATATTCAAAATGAAACGGCCTGTTTAGCTGTTATAACAGAGGCTAGAAAGATTATGCTAGAGAGTATTATAAGCATTGGTTAATGTAAGAGAAAACATGTAACCTGGGATATGTAGTGCTTCAGGGCTGAATGGTGTATTTGAGGGTGCTTTGGGACTGGAGTCAGACTGATTTAACTTCAGAAGTCTTTTGCAGAGGGTGTTGTTTGAGATTTGGTCTTATGATATTCTCACCTTGGCATATTTCTGAATTTTCTGTCATTCCTGTTTTTGGGGAGGTGTACTGCTCTTGTTTGAAACATGCTATTTTATTTCATGTCAGTCTAGAAGGGGATGCTTAATCCTTGTACCATTCTTTTTTTTCACCTAGTGTGGATCTCAAAACATTAATGATGTTAAGGTTTCCATGTTCAGCATCTAAAATACTGAAACCTTCAAAGTGCTCTAGTGGTTAGCAGATCTTGAGCCATACCCACTTCAGTCACTTCTTTTCTGTCTTGGGAGGACCATGATATAAAATAGTGTCATAAGTGCCAGGACTTCAGCCTAGCCCCCTGTAAAAGACACATGACAAAGGAGAAAGCTTGAGACCTACCATAGCCTTCTTAGCGTGGCAGCTGTGAGTGGTCTTCTGATCACTTTGGGGACCTGCAGGAGGTTTCCCTCACACATGATTCTGGTGTGGTGCTGGACTGGCATAAGAAAATTGGGAAGTCCAAGACCAGACATTAATGTCCTCCTTCTTCTAAATCCATGCATAAGGCAGCATAATGTTCTTTGCAAGCCATGAGCTTTCCCTCAACTACCGAGGAGTCAAGCTTGTAATTGTTGTTGACAGATGATAAATAAAAATTACTAGATGTGCACCCTCATCAGACTACTTTGGACTGCATCTCAGAAAGCCTGTGCTATTTTTCCCAAATCCAGGTATCCAGAACATGCCCACACCCAGCCTGGTCTTGTAGAGTGATGCCTAATATTCTCTAGTGCTGGGTCAGTGGGGGCATATGGACTAAGGTGTCTTCTACCCTACCTTCCAGGTTAGTCATACCTTATTGGGTAGGTGAGAGGAGATTTCCATTGATATTCCTGCATCATCTGAGCCTAGTGTGTTGACCAATGACATTAGGTTTATATCAAATGTTTGAAAGTCTAATGGTAGCATTCCATACTGATGACAGAGTGTACCCTTAGGGAACCTAGGCTGATAACAGGTTGAGGCCCTACACAAGTATTTCAAGACTGAGTGCCACATCCAGATTGAGTGTTTCCTAGTGTGAGGCCATCATTGTCTATCACTTGGCACTCGCCTGTCGCATACGCAGTGCATTGCAGATTGGTCGAGCCCAAGTCACCCTCTGCTCAGCAAGGGTTAGGAAAGATCCACTCTTCCCCCTTATTGTCATGAGAAAGAGAGTCTGAGAATGCAGAGTTTTTTGTATTCCAGACAGACAAGGCTAACATGAACTCATCCTATCGCTTCCCCAAATTGTCTCTCCCTTGTCTAGATTCTCAGGTTGAAGAAGTCCAGCATGAACTGGTATGCAGCTGTTCTGTCTTTTACCTGGAAATGCCTTGGTTGGTATCTAAACAAAAAGGCTGAGGAGACTTGGGTTATCCCACTTTTGGAATTTGCGGTAGAGATGCTTTTTATGCAGTAAGGAAGCATCTGAAATTTGCTTCCTGTGTTGTCAAGAAGACTGAAGTTCTGTACTAGCCTCCAACAAAGAGTGACAGCCTGACCAAGAATTCTTAGGCAGACTTCACTGTTATCTCTTAGAGACCACAGCACTTTACTTGATAAGGAGTCTAAGACTTTGAATAGGATTTTCTCCCCTTCCTCTTTTGTGTTGAAACTCATTCATTATTTTTCTCAGTTATCCAGGTTCTCGTCATCTGTAGTGGGACTGGCATGGGAGAAGGTGTTAGAAGTCTCTGAATCTGGAATTTAATAGGATCTTTAAAAGACCCCTACCACAACTTCAACACTGGGCTTTAATTTGGCTACTTGTCATTTTTAATTGTAATCCTGCTGTAGCTAGAGCAGCAGGCTTGGAAGTCCACCTGTATTGGATGTTGTGGCTGTGGTTAGCTTCTCTAAAATTTAACACAGATTATCTTGTATGCTTTGTTTGGGATAGTATTCTTTTTTGGCAGGGCTTTGTCAAAATCCTTCAAAGAGAAGACAGATGTTAACCATAGTAGTGGGTATTTTTGAAGCCTCCTGCTCTTTCTTTCTTTTTCTAGAGAATCTGATTTTTCTAAGAAGACAAAGCTCCAATAAAATGTGAATAAGGACAGAACTCAAGAGGTAAGCAGTATTGCTTCACTTTGATGTGCTGGATCAAACTGTGAAGATGACAACTTTGAGTACAGCAGTCCTATTTCTGATTGTCCAGTGTATCAGTCCAATCGAGACCATTTCTGTGGGCTTGCCATGCATTGCAGGGGTATTAACACAGAGCAACTGATTCTCAACATGTTTGCTGATGGCCAGTCTTGTTGTAAGGGTCACCCCCAGAACATCATGCATGGCTATTCTGATTTATATATAGGAAAAGGAAGATATCCAGGAGATTCTCACATTCATGTGAAACCTGATGCTGTACCAGTGATACATATACCCAGCTGAGTCTCATTTTCTCTCAGCAACAGATCTGAGCAGGAATTAAAACATATGGAAAGCTTATGTATCATTTTGCATATATATGGAGGCAACAGAATGTGTGAATAGGATGATCCCAGCTTTTTTTTTCTTGTTTTTTTTTTTTTTTTAAATGATGATCACTGTCGTAAAGAAAGAAAATAATTAGATTAGAATTAAATGATTAAAGATAACATTATACAATACTTGGAGTTGAAATGGTGGTTTTCATAATGCCAAATTCTAAACATTGTTTTCAGTACTGGGTGCAGATAAGGGGATGTAGCAGATAAAGGCAGATGAAACAAGCTCAACATCACCATTTAAAGTTTTATATTTTTAGACTTCTGTTTTGTATTTTGCCAGCACCAGGCTAGCTTAAAATTCCATGCATGTACTCCAGTTCCATGACATAGGGATAAAGGCCTAACTACATCTCAGACAACCCGAGTTTGATTAGCAGGTTAGCATTGGAGGAGCTGGGCAAGGTGGGACTGAGTGACTATAGTTGGCTTGCCCTTCCTGGGGGCAGAGGGAAGGTGGTCCAACCCACTGCATTGTTGACTTCATCAGGAGTGTTGACGTCCAGCATGCAGCACTGTGGGTGGAATAACTATATTTATTGTAAATTAGACAGACACATGCATCTCCTCAAGAAGCAGCAATTGTAGAAGTCACACTCACCACAGGAAAGGAGTTAGACTGGAAGAAAGAGTCTCTTCCCATGAATGACAGCCTGTTCAGCACCCGACTCTCACTTCCAGAGGGAAACTGGTATCTTAGGAAAAACATGTGGGATGTAGGGCTCTTGACCTGACTGGGAATTAATTGTTTGGCTGTTGTTCTGGAGAGTTGGATGGATCCTTAGGGTGCCAGGGGAGGAGGCCTGAAAGAAAGTTGAGGTTACTAAATTGTATACATTGACCCTGCTGCCATGGTGTAGAGGGATAAAGCCCTGAATTTTTTTCCAAATGATACATGTTTGATTAATGCCATGGATCCTGACAAGAGTAGGATGAGGAGGAGAAGTGTTTTTTGCTTACTGCTTCTTTGACAACTACAGGGACCACTTGGGTATGGCAGTTGCAGAGCTTGTACTGCCTAGAGGCTGTGGATTATCGTGCATGTGGAGGACTACAGTAGCAGCAGCATTAGTAGAGGTTTAGTCAACCATTGTTTGTAATAGGAGTTTCAAGGGGAGTGGAGTCCACTGGGTACAGCAGTCTAGACTGCTCCAAACTGCCCTTTTCTCACAACTGCAGGTGATCAAATGGACTGATTAAGCCCACTAGCTAGAGGAAGAGTGAGCTGTTGGGCTGTTATTTCAGTGCCTGACTCTCTACCCCAAGAGAGGTTCAAATGGGCTGAAGAGATGCCATTGAACATGACCTTGTAAAAGTAAGGGAAAAAATGTGTACATTAAATATATTATCATGAAGGTAAATATTTTTTAGATTTTTGTTTGGTATTTCATCAGCAGCTGAGTTGGTACAAAGAGCTGCTGTACAAGTAAGTGAAGGCTTAGAAGGTGTTATAAACTAACTGATGACCTGTTATTGTGGAGTCAGATAGAAGTCCTCCACATTTTCTATTAGCTGCCATGGAAGTAATTCTGTGGCTCTGATAAGACCTCTCTTTGGACACACTGCTGCAGAAAAAAAGTTTAGTAAAACTGAACCTTCTAAGTGGAACTACCTCCCCTTAGAACTCTTGCAAATTACAGAATACTTTTCAGAAAAAATTATGGAACGTCTGAAAGATGCATATAAGTTTTTGTACATCCAGTGCATAGGGTAATACTGTCCAGCAATCCTCTCCCAACAAAGTCAGTAGGACTTGCAAGCTCATAGGAGCAAAACATCACCATTGTAAACATGTGAGCAGCCTTATCCTCTCTAACTAAACTATAAAGACACATTTTACTACTAACAGTATTGTATAAGTGAGTTAAGTGGGATAAGGTGGTCTTCCCCTTAAAAGAAGGTAGTTTAAGATCATCTGATTTGAATGGATACTCAAGAGCTATTCAGTTAAGGCTCAAATAGATAACACAGGCAAACATTTATAAGTCAAAGTGGAAAAGGATGTTGATGAAACAGGTGGGAAGTTGAAGAAATAATGGGAGACTAGAATTTTGGATGCAGACCTTTAAGGAGAATAGCAACTGAACAGAATATTACATTCTTAAAGTAGCATAAATTATTCTAAAAACTAAGCCAACACTAGAGTCGGGAAAGGAGATTTTACCAATAGGGAAGAGTATAAATATGGTTATAGAAAATAGGCGAGAAGGGGCCGGAATTTACTGGAGGAAATTGGCAAAAGAACCAAGATATTTGGAGCAAATAACTAGAGAGGGACAGGTAATGGGATGAGGCCAAGCAGAAGCTTGCACTGCAGGTTAGAGACTGTATTCTGTACCAGGGTATGGGCAAAGAGAAAAGCAGGGTGTGTGATATGTGAAAGACCAGTTCTGTTAGAGTTGTTAGTCCCATATAGAATAGAAGCTGCTGTTGAAAAGGGATAATTAGTAAAGTGTATAAAATGTTGCATAATTATAAGCATCAATAAAAAGAGGTTAAAATGGATAAGGAAGAAATACTGGATAGGCAGTTTACAAAAGAAAGCTGGAAGGACATCTGTATGGCTTCCAGTTATGCAACAAAGTACAGAAGATGTAGAATTTTTGCTTGGAAGTGTTTGCATATTTATTTTTAAACCCCAAGCAGACTTCAGATATTCTTCCCTCAGGTTGACAACATATACTGGAGGTGTGATGGGAAAGAGGGGAAATAACCAGGAAAATGTTTTTTAGGAGTATAATGATTTGGCAGATTTTACAATTTCCGTACAGAATACCCTGTCAGAAATGTTGAGCTGTAAGTAAGGGAACTGTTCTTTTGAGCTGGGGCACAGGATCTGAATTACTTGGATGTAGTATGGCCCTAGTAAGTTTAATGTGATAGGCTGCCAAAAAAGCAATTACTAGAAAATGGAAATTGAAATCTAAAGCAACTACAGTTGAAGTACAGAATGTTTTGCTGACACTACAGTGCAGCATAAGGGGGTGCTGATGTTCTTCATGTTTCACTGTTGCAGTCATCACATTTGGGTTATCCCTGCCAGGGTAGCCCTCGGCCGGCCTGAATGCCAGAGGCTTAGTATATATGCATTGGTTGCTGTCGCTTCAGGTCTGATGTTAGGTCATCAGTAGTGTAAAGTAAGGCAGCCGATGCCATTACATCCGTCTTTCTTGCATGGAGCTTGAAGCAGAAGCAGTTTGCACGAGTGCCGGTCGGCCGCTACCTGAGTTTCGTCTTCCGAATTGCAGCTGAAGTCTTCTAAAGCTAAGTACCCCATTGGGGATCATTTTCCCTTGCACTAACCAATGCCAGAAAAAGTTAACAATTGTCTCGCCTGTGGAAAGCAAATACCACACCGAGACTTTCATTCTTACTGCATCACTTGCTTAGGCCCAGACCATGACGTCCCCCACTGTCGCTTTTCTGCTTTGTTCAATGCCAGAACTATATGTCGTCAGGCCCTTATTGTAGCTAGATTTTTTTTGCTTACAGTCCACGAATTCCGATATGGCTTCAGTAAGCCGTCCGACAGCAGATCTTCCGAAAAAACATAAGGATAAAGACAGAGACAGACTGCACAGGTCTACACCTACCAACGACGCTTCCGTTAAGCTAGTCATCAGTTCTCCGGTCCTCAGTGAGGTGCTTTTACAGCCCCTGATGCATGCTTCTGTGGATTTGAAGGCTGCTACCGAGACCCTTTCGGGGTCCGGTATGCCGCAAAACTCTTCTTCTACTAAGGATCCTGCGGTTGTGTCTCCCTTGGATGGGTCCGGAGCCGTTGAACAGGCACCGGCTTCTGAGGAAGTACTTCGCACTACTGATTCTCGACACAAATCAACTTCTTTCAAGTCTACTGTTCTTTTGAAAACGACCGAGTTTCCAAGACCCAGGGTATGAACCACACACAAGAAACTGACGACCCACTCTCAGGCACCTGCTTCTTGCCCCAGTCTCAAATGCTTAAAATGGCGGAAGACCTTATTATGCTTATCATTGGAAGCCAAGCTACCCCTTCCAAAAGGAAAAGAGATCTGTCCCCAGTAGTTTTTGTCTGAACAGGAGTCGGATGACTCTGATGCATCTGAATATGAAAACATGCAACCCCTTTCTGCTTATGAGGATTCTGATGCAGAGGATTCCATTCCCTCAGCCTCTCCATCCGAGGACTTTTCCTTTGGGAAAACCCTTCATACCTTAAGGGAGCATTTCCAATGGGAATGTCAGGACTACCCTCAGTCTAAAAAGAGACTTAGGGAATTCTTATATCTTCCACAGCACAGACCCCTGGCCATTCCCCCAGTCCTGGATGTTGTGGATGATGTTTTCCTGGAGTCTAGTTTGACTCCTGACACCCTACCTCCTGCACCCAGAAAACCTGACAGGTATTACAGAGTCCCTGACTCACACAAATTTCTTTTCAAAAATCCTACTGACCCTGAAGTAATTTCTCAAGGGCCTAAAGGTATTAAAGCAACTTCTGCTAAGAATCATCAGCCCCTCAGATAAGGATTCCCGAGCACTAGACAGGGTAAAAAAAGTATACACCTCTGCTACTCTTGCTATCAGAGCACTAAATTGCCAGTTCCATTTGCTAAAATTTCAGCAGCATACCATGGAACTCCTCAAACAAAAAATGTCTTCCTTTCCTGCTTGTGCAGAATCTAAAGCGTTACAAGAATTAATGCATTCTGCAAGTCAAGTAACTAAGCACACCTTACACTGTGGTTTTGATGCCCTAGTAGCTTCTTGCAGTGCAGCAGTCACTGGTTCTGTCCTTAGAAGGCATACATGGCTTAAGGAACAGCCCTTGCCAGACCGTGTTAAATGTAAATTGTTGGATGCACCCTTGCACAAAGACAACTTATTTGGCACTAAGGCAGAGGAGGTCTTAAAAAAAGATGGAAGAAAAAGCTAAATCTATGCAGACGGTTAAGGATTTCTTACAGGTCCAGCCACCCAGGTTCAGTAGGCATTGCCCCTCCAAGCACTGTTCCTTTCCTGCTCTCACCAGGTCAGTTCAGCCTAGACCCCGTGGAAGCAGACCCCTCCCCCTGACAGCAGCCATAGGAAATGCAGAGATCAAAACAGTGGAATTCCTCCACTTCAAAAACAGGGAGTTCTAAGCCACCTTCTCATGGTAAGAACACACAATGACTCTCCTCCACCACCCTCTCCCTCTGCCCAACTTCACTTACCCCTAGGAGGAAAACTCTCCTTTCACACAAGCACCTGGGTCCCAGTATAGTGTCCCAGGGATACACATTTTCTTTCCACACTCTTCCAACCCCAAAAGGGTTCCCAAATCTATCTCTAAACCAGTGGGCAGAGGCACAAAAGCAAATCCTTTCCCTACTCTCTATGAGGGCAATAGAGCATGTCCCTGCAGAACAGAAAGGCCAAGGTTTCTACTCCAGACTTTTTCTGGTACCCAGAAAAGAGGGCACCTGGTGCCCCATCCTCGATCTATCCATTCTAAACACCTTCCTGGTGATAACAAAATTCAAAATTATCACCCTCCAGCAACTGCTACCCATGCTCTCCAAGGATGCTTGGCTAGCCACCCTAGACCTAAAAGAGGCCTACTTCTACATTCCTATCAGGGAATCATGCAGGAAATACCTACATTTCAGGGCAGGATCACTTTCAGTTCTCTGCACTTCCCTTTGGCTTATCTACTGCTCCCAGAATTTTCATAAAATGTTTGGCTCCGGCCATTGCCTTTTGCAGACAAAGGAATATCCAGATTTACCCATATTTAGACGACTGCCTAATTCAGGCAGACAATCAGGAAAAGCTGCACCTGGCCTTTGTAAAGTCTCTACTTACCTCCCTAGGGTACACTATCAACGAAAAGAAATCCAAACTAGTACCCACCGAAAGGATTATATTCCTGGGAGCAAGCCTGGACACAGCATCCCAGATGGCATTCCTGATACCAGAAAAAGCAAACTTACCTGACAACCTGCTTCTCGCAACTAGCCACCAGACCCCAGTTATCTGCAAGAAAGATCCTGCAAGCTCTGGGGTTCATGGCATCTTACATTCTACTCATTCCATATCCCAGACTGCATATGAGGAAACTTCAGTGGTACCTAAAAAGCCTTTGGTATCAACACTCTCAAGACCTGGAAACTCTTATACCTATGATAACTTGCTTCAGGAAAGATTTTCTTTGGTGGGCAGCAGCATGCTTCCACAACAAGGGACTACCTTTCTCACCACCCTCTGCCACCCAGACCCTCACCACAGATGCATCAGACTATGCCTGGGAGTGCATACCTGGACAGCAGGTGCATACAGGGCCAATGGAGCCCACAGGAAAACCATCTGCACATCAACCAAAAAGAGATGTTAGCTGTCCAGCATGCATTAGCTTTCAGGCCCCTTCTCTTCCCCAGGGGCTTTCCTGATCAAAACAGACAACACCACTGTGATGTGGTATGTCAACAAGCAGGGAGGGACTCACTCCTGCCCTCTATGCAGGCTGGCCATGACTCTTTGGCACAAAGCCTCTGCCATGAAACTACACCTGTTAGCACAATTCCTGCCAGGTTTTCTAAACTCTATGGCAGATCACTTAAGCAGAAATCTTCTGGACCCACACGAGTGGCAACTAGACAAAGGACCTTCACCCTACTAACTCAGACATGGGGCACCCTGAAGGTCGACCTCTTTGCCTCCCACACCAACCATCAGCTCAGCAAATTCTGCACCAGGGAGCATCACACCATGGCTTGGAAACTGGATGCTCTGTCCTTCCCCTCGGTTAATCTATCGGTTTATGCCTTTCCACCTCTACCTCTCATTGCCAGGGTACTGCTCAAAATAAGGGAGGAAAACCAAGGACAGTTCTTATTGCTGCAGACCGGCCTCGCCAGCACTGATACCCATTGCTGCGCAGCCTGTCCCCACTGCCACTATGGCATCTCACTCAGACCCCAACCCTCCTGACCCAGAGGGAAGGAGAATTCATGCATCCCCAATTGCAGACCCTCAGTTTGCCAGTTTGGCTTATTCCCTAACCACTGATCAATCTGCCAACCTCAGTAAACAGGTACTAGATGTTATACATGAGGCCAGACGCCTTAGCACTAGAAAGTCTTATGCTGACAAATGGAAAAGGTTATGCACCTGGATTCAGGCTAAAGGAGCTGATGTGGCACAGCCGTGCCTTAGTCTCATCCTGGATTACCTAGCTGACCTTGTTACACAGTGGTCTTTCTCTATTAAAATCCATGCCTCTGCTATCTCTGCTCATTTCCCCACTGAGCAGCCCCTTTTCTCACACCCTCTGATCAAACAATTCCTAAGAGGGGCTAGCAACTTGAGGCCACCCAGAAGAGCACCTACCCCAGCTTGGGACTTTAACTTTGTGCTGGAAAAGCTCACCCTGCCCCCCTTTGAACCAGCATCTTCAGCAGAGTTAAAATTTCTCTCCTGGAAGACAGCTTTTCTTCTGGCCTTCACTTCAGCCAGAAGGGTCTCCGAGCTACAAGCACTCATGGCTGTGGAGCCCATCATCATCTTCCATGCTGACAGGATCTCCCTCAAGACTAACCCATCATTCATGCCCAAAGTGGTGTCCAGTGTGGCTCTCAACCAATCCATTCATTTGCCCACCTTTTTCCCTAACCCACAGAACAAGGGAGAAAGGATCCTGCACTCTCTAGATGTGCACAGACAGCTCAGAGTCTATTTAGACAGGACAGAATCATTCAGAAAGTCTGATCAATTGCTGGTTAGCTTTGCTGTAGGGGCAGAGGACAAAGCCATATCCAAACAAACAGTTTCTAAATGGATAGCACACTGCATCCATTTCTGTTACAAGCAATATGGAAAGCCTCCCACTAAGGAGGTCAGGACTCACTCCACTAGAGCAGCCTCTACCTCTGCAGCTTTCCTCAGAGGAGTCCCCACCAGGGACATCCTGGAGACTGCCACCTGGACACCTGTTCAGACTTTCACCAGACATTACCACCAACCTATCGTCTCCAAATCCAGGGCAGGCTTTGCCACTGCAGTCTTGCAGGGCATCCTAGCCAGCCCCTAGTCTCCTTGACTGCCTCAACCCTTTTCCTCAGCTTTGGGAATCAACCCAAATGTGATGACCGCAACAGTGAACACAAAGAACATTGTACAGTTTATTTATTTATTTTATTACAGTTGTGTACACTTCCCATAAATGTAGATGTTCGAGTGTATTCACTGTTGCAGTCCTGGTTTTCCTCCTTCCATCCCCCTCTTCTCTCTAGCTCTCTCCTTACAAGGGACTTTTTGGTATTTACTTTCTATTGGTGGGGTTCTTCCACCATAACCTGGTTCCGAATTGGGGGCTCCTGACAGGGCAAGAAAAACTGATGCAATGGCATCGACTGCCTTGCTTTATACTACTGACGACCTGATGTCAATCCCGAAGCGACAGCAACCTATGCAGAAATACTAAGCCTCTGGTATTTGGGCCGGCCGAGGGCTACCCTGGCAGGGATAACCCAAATGTGATGACTGCAACAGTGAATACACTCAAACATCTACATTTATGGTAAATGTACACAACTGTACTTTCTCCTGAGTGTGCTATCCTTTGCATGAGACATTAAATTGAGGCTCCATCTGCTTGAGTTGGTAGTTGCTCAGGTCGATGTAAAATATCCCACATCACTTATCAAAAAGAGTATGGGTCCTTTATTCATTTAAACCTTATGTGCATAGAACAATATTCACAAATTGACATATTTCCAAATGTATTTATTTACAAAATTATGCAGTTCGATACATAATTACATCCTTATACATTGCATA
This sequence comes from Protopterus annectens, assembly GCF_019279795.1. Classification (NCBI taxonomy): domain Eukaryota; kingdom Metazoa; phylum Chordata; order Ceratodontiformes; family Protopteridae; genus Protopterus; species Protopterus annectens. Next base: position 20,270,888 of record NC_056751.1, on the reverse strand, counting down.
CTGAAATCTTGTCTATCTTATGTTTACCATCCTTATACATTTTTCTTTATATTAAACCCCCACTCTTTTTTCCACCACCACCATCTGATTTGTCTTAATGTTATTGACAATATCCATTTCCCACTGAACATAATTTAATTTAATTTTTCATTCCAAATAGCCTATACTACATAAAACAACTTTTTGTCCATTCTGTTTATATATTCTTTGATGTCCTTCAAGGATGCATCTGCAGTCATCACATATGGGTTGTCCTGCCTCAGGCAGCCCTTCGGTCGGCTGGATTCCAAAGTCTGGGTCTGGCTTCGGCTGATGTCACACTTTCCCCGACGTCAGAGCGTCTGGGGTATAAAAGCATCAGCCGACGCCATCTTCCTCGGTCTTTCTTGCCGCGTGGTGCCCGAAGCAGAAGCAGTTCGCAAGTGCCGGTCGGCCAGCTCCTGTGATTCAGCTACCGAAGACTTCGAAAAAGCTAAGTACCCCGTTGGGGACTCTTTCTTGCCTCAGCCGATGTCAGATAAAGTAAATAATTGTTTAACTTGTGGGAAACAAATACCTCATAAGGATTTCCACTCTTACTGCCTCCCCTGCCTAGGCCCAGACCACGACGTCTCGGCCTGTTCAGCCTGTGCTTCCTTCAACCGACGAACTCTTAGACGTCGGTCGGAGTTTGCAGAGGAGTTTTTTGGGGCTAGTTTTGCTTATAAGATGCCGTCGGAGACTCCGACTTCGCATTTAGTTAAAAAACAGAAGGACAAGGACCGACACACGCGGACCGTGGTTTTGGCTGAAACCATGGTCAGGCCTACCGCGAGTGTCTCGATCTCAGCTGAAACCGAGTCCTTGGTACTTCCTATTACCGAAACCACACAACCGACTACCTCGGCCCCGGAGGCCCCGGCCGAGTCGGTCATTGAATTACCTACTGAAACCGGTGTCCAGGAACCTTCCGACACCATTCCTTTAGATAAGTCTACTCCTGCACGTGGTGCAGCCAGACCCCCTGCTTCGATGTCCATTAAGGCTTTCTCCAGGGCTAAAGCTGCTAAACTTACTAAGGCTTTGCCTCCCAAGGTTTCCTCTCAGAGACCTTCTACTAGCTCTCAGATTCTTACCCTTGCAGAGGATCTGATCTCATTAATTAGAGGTTCCCAACCTCATCCGGACAGGGGCTCTCAACCACCTCCAGACAAAAGGCCCAGGGTTGAGCCCTCTGATCCCCAGTCCTCAGATGAGTCCACGGATGGCTCTGCTCTGTCGGACCACCAGGAGGAGGCTTATTCGGCCTACGAGGATTCTGATGCTGAAGAATCTATTCCCTCGGCCTCCCCTCCTGAAGAGTTTTCCTTTGGAGAGACATTACACTCTATGAGAGAAAATTTTCAATGGCAGGGTCAGGAATTCTCTGATTCCAGAAAGAGATTAAGGACCTTTTTACATTTACCTCAGCATAGGCCCTTAGCTATACCTCCTGTTTTGAATGTCATTGATGATGTGTACTCTGATGCTAGTACTGCCCCTGACTCTCTCCCTCCGGCTCCTGCCAAACCTGATAGGTACTACAGGGTCCCGGACTCACATCTACACCTGTACAAGGCCCACTCTGCTGATCCAGAAACTATTTCCCAGGGCCCAAAAGGGGTTGCAGCTGCCACTGCTAAAAATCCTCTACCCTCTGAAAGTGAGTCCAGAGCATTAGATAGATGGGGTAAGAAAGTGTATACTTCTGCAACTCTTTCCATGAGGGCATTAAATTGTCAATTTCATATGATACAGTACCAAGAGTATTTACTAGATGAATTGCATAAGAAACTGTCCTCTTCTGAACCCCTTGATGGCAAATCCCTTCAGGATCTGGTGCATAACTCCCAGCAGGTTAGTAACCATTTCTTGCAGTGTGGTTATGATGCATTGGAAGCTTCATGTAGATCAGCTATGACAGGTGCAGTTATACGTAGGCATGCCTGGCTGAAGGAACAATCTCTGCCAGACCATGTTAAAGCTAAGCTTTTGGATGCTCCTATGGAAAAGCAAAATTATTTGGTTCCACGGCTCAAGAGGTTTTAAAGAAATTTGAAGAAAAGGCAAAATCTGTGCAAACAGTTAAAGACTTTCTGCAAGTCCAACCACCGAGATTCAGCAGAAATTGGCCTACTAAGAATTGGTCCTTTCCGGACTCAGACAGATCTCAAAGAGGCAGGAATAGGCGTGCCAGAGGTAGAGGGCAAGCTAGAGGCTCCTACAGAGGCCGTCAGTGGCAGCCTCCCAACCAGAGAGGTAGTGCAGGAACTACAACTGCTACACCAGGACAGACTCAATGACTTTATTTTGACTCCGCTGACCAGGGCTCAATTAGAAGCACCTTTGGGCGGAAAACTTTCTTTATTCTCAAAAAATTGGCACAGCATTACAAGGGACACATGGACACTGCAAATAATAGACAAAGGATACAGGTTCCACTTCCACTCATTGCCAAAAAGGAAAGGCATGCCAGACCTGCCACCAAATCAGAGGGCAGAGGCTTTGAAGCAAATTACCAACTTAATGCAAATGAAAGCCATAGAAAAGGTACCTCTTTCAGAACAAGGCCAGGGGTTTTACTCCAGATTATTCCTTGTTCCAAGAAAAGAAAATCAATGGAGGCCTATTCTCGACTTGTCCGCACTGAATACTTACCTCATTGTGCCAAAATTCAAAATGCTGACTCTACAGCAACTCCTTCCCATGCTGGGCAAGGGTCTTGGCTGGTGACTCTAGACCTCAAGGAGGCATACCTGCATGTCCCTATTCGACAAAGCTGCAGAAGACACCTCAGATTTCTTGCAGGGTCAGAGCATTATCAATTCTCAGCATTACCCTTTGGCTTATCTACTGCGCCCAGAGTATTCACGAAATGCCTGGCATCAGTAATTGCACACTGCAGACTTCAGGGGATTCAACTCTACCCATATCTGGACGACTGCCTAATACAAGCGGACAGCAAGCAAACTTTGTTAAAGGACTTGGACTATGCCAACCACCTGTTACAGGCCTTGGGATATACAGTCAACATCCACAAATCAAGACTGGTTCCATCCCAAAGAATTACTTTTCTGGGTGCGGATCTAGACACAACCACCCAAATGGCCTTTCTCACAGAAGAAAAACAAAAACAACTACCAGTTTACTTCCAGAATCTGACAAGACAAACTCAGCTGACTGCAAGGAAAATCCTGCAGGCCCTGGGTTACATGGCATCTTGCATTCTTCTGATTCCGCAAGCAAGACTGCATATGAGAAAATTACAATGGTACCTAAGAAGTTTATGGACACAGCACAGTCACAGCTTAGAAACTCTGATCCCACTCATTCCTTGCCTTCAAAAGGAATTTCTGTGGTGGGCTCAAGCCTGCCGGTCGAACAGCGGGTTGCCCTTCAGCAAGCCAAGAGCCAACCAAACCATCACCACGGACGCCCAGACCAAGGTTGGGAGCACACATGAAGGGCAGATGTATCCAAGGGCTATGGTCACAAAGAGCTGCATGCACATAAACCAAAAGGAAATGCTGGCAGTGATACACGCAATCGAGGCCTTCAAACCTTTCCTTCAACAAGGCCACCTGCTCATAAGGATGGACAACACCACAGTTATGTGGTACATAAACAAGCAAGGAGGCACCCATTCCTACCCTCTTTGCAGACTGACAATGAATCTATGGGAACTTGCTTTGAAACTCAACATACAGCTACAGTCCCAGTTCGTGCCAGGGAAAGACAATACACTGGCAGACAGCTTAAGCAGAACTACCATGGATGCACATGAATGGATGCTGCACCCAGACATCTTCTTACTCATCACACAATCATGGGGAAGGCTGGAAATAGATCTGTTCGCTTCCCCCCTCCATCATCAACTGAAGAAATTCTGCTCAAGGACATACCACCCACAAGCATGGAAAGTGGATGCTCTCTCTTTCAGCTGGAAAGCTCTAACAGTGTATGCTTTCCCACCTCTCCCATTAATGACCAAGGTACTACTGAAGATCAGGACAGAACTGCCCAGAGTAATTCTGATAGCTCCAAACTGGCCAAGACAGCACTGGTACCCACTGTTAAAGAGCATGTCACAGACGAAACCATGGCCTCTCCCCCTATGGCCACTCCTACTGACGCAGCACAATTTCAGGACTCTGCACTCCAACCTGAAAACCTTGCAGCTAACTGCCTGGAGAATACCATGACTCCTCCTCAGGATAACCTATCCCAGAGAGTGAAAGATATTATTATGGAAGCTCGCCGGCCTTCCACAAGGAAGGCATATTCAGCAAAATGGAAAAGATTTCACACCTGGAACACAGCAAAGGGCCTAGATGTGACAATGATGAACATGGCACATATACTGGAATATTTGGCAGAATTGTTCCACAATGGCCTGTCTTACTCTTCCATTAAGATACATGCCTCAGCAATCTCAGCAGAATACAATGTTAATCCACCTGTCTTCTCTCATCCTCTCCTAAGACAATTTCTAAGAGGAATCAAAACATTAATCCTCCAAGGAAACCACCTCTACCTACTTGGGACCTGAATTTGTGTTGGAAAACTAACACTTCCTCCCTTTGAACCAGCAGCATCGGCAGATCTACAGTTTTTGTCTTGGAAAACTGCCTTCCTTCTGGCCATAACCTCAGCAAGAAGAGTATCTGAGCTACAAGCTTTAATGGCAGTGCAGCCATTTCTTATCTTTCATCAGGACAGAGTTTCTTTGAGAACCAATCCTACATTCATGCCAAAGGTGGTATCCAGGGTATCTTTGAACCAAGCTATTCACTTGCCTACATTCTTCCCACAACCACAAAATAAAGGGGAGAGACTTCTGCACATCCTGGACATACACAGACAACTGCGCTACTACTTGGACAGAACTAAAGGTTACAGAAAGACTGACCAGTTGTTTGTAGCATAAGCTGCTGGCGTACAAGGAAAAGCAATTTCCAAACAGACAATTTCAAAATGGATAGGAAATTGCATTCGTTTTTGTTACTCCTTTCATGGAAAAACTGTGCCAGCTAACATTAGACCTCATTCCATGAGAGCCACAGCCACCACCACAGCCTTCCTAAGAGGGGTGGCTACCAAAGACATTTTAGAAGCTGCTACATGGAGCTCCGTGCATACATTTGCCAAGCATTACAATTTACCTTTATACTCCAGATCCAGAGCAGGTTTTGCTACGGCAGTCCTGCAGGGTATCTTAACTACACCATCCTTTACTTAGTACCTCCACCCCCAGATTGGCTATGGTATTCTACCAATATGTGATGACTGCAGATGCATCCTTGAAGGACATAGCACAGTTTTGTACCTACCATAAATGTAGATGTCCGATAGGTATGCATCTGCAGTCAGGTTTACCCTCCCTCCTTCCCCTCTGCGGTATTCCTAGGGTGCTTACCCCTCTATTAGCTAGCTGGGGGAATCTATTATGGTGTATTTGTTTGTATATACATGTATATATATATTTTTGCAAATGTTTGGAATTTTATTGCATTTCTCCAAATTTAGCCTTCCTAGAGGGCACCTGGCATCTGGGGCAAGAAAAACTGAGGAAGATGGCGTCGGCTGATGCTTTTATACCCCAGACGCTCTGACGTCAGGGAAAGTGCCGAAGCCAGACCCAGACTTTGGAATCCGGCCGACCGAAGGGCTGCCTGAGGCAGGACAACCCATATGTGATGACTGCAGATGCATACCTATCGGACATCTATTTATTTATGGTAGGTACAAAACTGTACTTTTCTGTTCTTACAATATCCATATTCAGTCATATCCATATTTATATTACTACTACAAAAAGTTTTCTTCACATAATTTTTCCAATAATTTCTTCACCCTCTTGCATTTCAAAAAAAATGTTCTGTGGTTTCTTCTTCACCACAATATAAACATATTCTGTCATTTTTCTTTTTATACAGCATATTTCCTTTTACTGATAATTTATTTATTCCCAGTCTCCATAAAAAATCTTGACATTGTACTTCTTACTAAACCATTTGATCTGATGTCATTTTCACTCATTCTTCAACAAATGGGTTTGGATCCGACCCTCAGATCTGACTCGCCCACTTTTCCCAGCTCGTGGAACACTGAAACTGTCAAGTACCTCCCTTATTTGTAATGCACTAGTCCCCTACCATACTTCAGATATTGTTTGCCGAATTTGCGTATGGATGTGGTTGCTGTTAGTTCTCAAGCAGTAGCATTAGCAATGTTTTTTGTGAGTAAAAGCAGAATTTACCTTTTTTCTTAGTAAAACTTTTCTATATCCTCTCTTGCCCTTCTTACAATTTTTAGTGTATTTCTGAAATACAGTAGTCTGTATTTTTCCTTCGCTTTTTTCTCATTTAATACCTTTGAGGTAGTTTCTTCCATTACCATTGTTGGTAGTATTTTCTCCTTACTTTACTATTTAAAAATTTATAAATAGAATAATATGGCTGAGAAACCCTTCGGTTTTAAAAAATGTATGGCCTGTGCCTCTAAAATCCCATTATTGAATGCAAACAAGGACTCCAAACCATGACCTATGCAGACAGGCTGAAAGCCCTGTCACTTTACTCTGTGTCTTACAGGCTGCTGAGAGGTGACTTGTGCCTGCCCTATAGGGCAATCTCCAACACTGCCCTAATGGAAATGCTACACATCCGCAAGTCAAATGGCACAAGAGTCACTCGCTCTGGGGATCTCATCCTAACCTGTGACACTAACAGAACATGCTGGAGAGACAGATATGTTTCTCAGAGACTGCCTCTTCTGTGGAATAGACTTCCTAATCACGTAAAACAGAGCTCCTCACTGACCCTATTCAAACGCAACCTAGATAATTAGATGGGAGACTGCAAATTCACCCCTGGGGTAGCACCCATGTCTCGCATGGACGGGTAGCTAGTGTTGATCACAGACCTGCTCTGATCATAAATTCGTTCTTTAAACTACCCAAAAAGAACAAATGGCGATACTTGGGATTAACTTGGCTAGGCTTGTAAAGGCTGCAGGGCCGCTAACCTAGTAACCTCCTATGAACCTACAAACATGATAAATGTCTTTACTGATGTTCATCGTGTTTCACTGTTGCAGTCATTACAATTGGGTTATCCTGCTGGCAGGCTACCGCGTCGGCCCGAGTTCCAAAGTCTAGGTCCGGCGTCGGTTGCTGTCGCTTCCTCCCTGACGTCAGTGCGCCAGGGGTATAAAAGATGCAGCTGATACCATTTTCTTCAGTCTTTCTTGCTGCGCGGTGCCCGAAGCAAAAGCAGTTCGCAAGTGCCGGTCGGCCGACTCCTGAGATTTTCAATTTCGAATTTCAGATCTGAAGTCTTCATTAAAGCTAAGTACCCCATTGGGGAAACTTTTTTCTTGCTCCAGACCAATGTCAGAAAAAGTTAATAATTGTATTTCTTGTGGGAAGCAAATACCTCATAAGGATTTTCATTCTTACTGTATTCCTTGCTGTGATGGTGGTGCTGCGGTACCGTTGTCGCCTCACAGTATGGCGTTGTCCTGTTCAATTCTCAGCTAGAGTATCTTCTGTGCGGAGACATACGTGAATGGGCGTACCTTCGTTGAAGGTTGTGCGTCAGAGCTGGCAACTCGGCATGTAAAAATCTACTGCCAATCATTAGCAGACTGGAGTTCCGCTGTGGCGACCCCTAACCGGGAAAAGCCGAAAGACACAGCAACTGTATTCCTTGCCTAGGCCCTGACCACGATGTTGCTAGTTGTCGGTTTTGTGCTAGATTTAACTAAGCCTCTGGTATTGGACGGACGGCCGAGGGCTACCCTGGCAGGGATAACCCAAATGTGATGACTGCAACAGTGAATACACTCAAACATCTACATTTATGGTAAGTGTACACAACTGTACTTTCTCCTGAGTGTGCTATCCTTTGCATGAGACATTAAATTGAGGCTCCATCTGCTTGAGTTGGTAGTTGCTCAGGTCGATGTAAAAGATCCCACATCACTTATCAAAAAGAGTATGGGTCCTTTATTCATTTAAACCTTATGTGCATAGAACAATATTCACAAATTTACATATTTCCAAATATATTTATTTACAAAGTTATGCAGTTCCATACATAATTACATCCTTATACATTGCATACTGAAATCTTGTCTATCTTATGTTTACCATCCTTATACATTTTTCTTTATATTAACCCCCCACTCTTTTTTCCACCACCACCACCATCTAATTTGTCTTAATGTTATTGACAATATCCATTTCCCACTGAACATAATTTAATTTAATTTTTCATTCCAAATAGCCTATACTACATAAAACAACTTTTTGTCCATTCTGTTTATATATTCTTTGTTTCTGTTCTTACAATATCCATATTCAGTCATATCCATATTTATATTACTACTACAAAAAGTTTTTTTCACATCATTTTTCCAATAATTTCTTCACCCTCTTGCATTTCAAAAAAAATGTTCTGTGGATGTTCATCGTGCATACAGCTGCAGTCATAACAGATGGGTTCTCCTGCCGTCAGGCGGGTCCTCGGTCGGCCGAATTCCAAAGTCTAGGTCTGGCGTCGGTTGTCGTTGCTTCTTCCCTGACGTCAGTGCAACAGGGGTATAAAGGAACCAGCCGACGCCATAAAATGTTCTGTGGTTTCTTCTTCATCACAATATAAACATATTCTGTCATTTTTCTTTTTATACAGCATATTTTCTTTTACTGATAATTTATTTATTCCCAGTCTCCATAAAAAATCTTGACATTGTACTTCCATTTGATCTGATGTCATTTTCACTCATTCTTCAACAAATGGGTTCGGATCCGGCCCTCAGATTTGACTCGCCCACTTTTCCCAGCTCGTGGAACACTGAAACTGTCAAGTACCTCCCTTATTTGTAATGCACTAGTCCCCTACCATACTTCAGATCTTGTTTGCTGAATTTGCATATGGATGTGGTTGCTGTTAGTTTTCAAGCAGTAGCATTAGCAATGTTTTTTGTGAGTAAAAGCAGAATTTACCTTTTTTCTTAGTAAAAGCTTTTCTATATCCTCTCTTGCCCTTCTTACACTTTTTAGTGTATTTCTGAAATACAGTAGTCTGTATTTTTCCTTCGATTTTTTTCTCATTTAATACCTTTGAGGTAGTTTCTTCCATTACCATTGTTGATAGTATTTTCGCTTTACTTTACTATTTAAAAATTTATAAATAGAATAATATGGCTGAGAAACCCTTCGGTTTTAAAAAATGTATGTCCTGTGCCTATAAAATCCCATTATTGAATGCAAACAAGGACTCCAAACCATGACCTATGCAGACAGGCTGAAAGCCCTGTCACTTTACTCTGTGTCTTACAGGCTGCTGAGAGGTGACTTGTGCCTGCCCTATAGGGCAATCTCCAACACTGCCCTAATGGAAATGCTACACATCCGCAAGTCAAATGGCACAAGAGTCACTCACTCTGGGGATCTCATCCTAACCTGTGACACTAACAGAACATGCTGGAGAGACAGATATGTTTCTCAGAGACTGCCTCTTCTGTGGAATAGACTTCCTATTCACGTAAAACAGAGCTCCTCACTGACCCTATTCAAACGCAACCTAGATAATTAGATGGGAGACTGCAAATTCACCCCTGGGGTAGCACCCATGTCTCGCATGGACGGGTAGCCAGTGTTGATCACAGACCTGCTCTGATCATAAATTCGTTCTTTAAACTACCCAAAAAGAACAAATGGAGATACTTGGGATTAACTTGGCTAGGCTTGTAAAGGCTGCAGGGCCGCTAACCTAGTAACCTCCTATGAACCTACAAACATGATAAATGTCTTTACTGATGTTCATCGTGTTTCACTGTTGCAGTCATTATAATTGGGTTATCTTGCTGGCAGGCTACCGCGTCGGCCAGAGTTCCAAAGTCTAGGTCCGGCGTCGGTTGCTGTCGCTTCCTCCCTGACGTCAGTGCGCCAGGGGTGTAAAAGATACAGCCGATGCCATTTTCTTCAGTCTTTCTTGCCGTGCGGTGCCCGAAGCAAAAGCAGTTCGCAAGTGCCGGTCGGCCGACTCCTGAGATTTTCAATTTCGAATTTCAGATCTGAAGTCTTTATTAAAGCTAAGTACCCCATTGGGGAAACTTTTTTCTTGCTCCAGACCAATGTTAGAAAAAGTTAATTTCTTGTGGGAAGCAAATACCTCATAAGGATTTTCATTCTTACTGTATTCCTTGCTGTGGTGGTGCTGCAGTACCGTTGTCGCCTCACAGTAAGGCGTTGTCCTGTTCGATTCTCAGCTAGAGTGTCTTCTGTGCGGAGACATGCGTGAATGGGCGTACCTTCATTGAAGGTTGTGCGTCAGAGCTGGCAACTCGGCACGTAAAAATCTACTGCCAATCATTAGCGGACTGGAGTTCCGCTGTGGCGACCCCTAACCGGGAAAAGCCAAAAGACACAACAACTGTATTCCTTGCCTAGGCCCTGACCACGACATTGCTAGTTGTCGGTTTTGTGCTAGATTTTAACCAATGCACTATTAAGCGTCGGTACGATTTTGCATTTCTTTACTTTGGCAGAAGATTCAATTATATAATGCCGTTGGAACAGCCGACTACCGAAGTTTATAAAAAGCGCAAAGAAAAAGAAAAGGACAGGCATCCGAGGTCCAAAACCGACAACGAGGCTTCCGCTAGGCCAGTCGCCAGTTCGCCGGTTCTCAGTGAGGCGCTTTCGCAGCCCCTGACGCTCGCTACCTCAGAGCCACAGGCCGCTTCTGACTCCCATGTGGAGCCGACTAGGCCGCTAGAAACTCAAGGTATTGGACACTCAGAAACTATTCCCTCAGATGGGTCCGGAGCCGCTGAGCAGGCATCGGCTTCTGAGGGTGTTTTCAGGCCTACACAGTTATATGTGAAACCAACTTCAGCTTCAAAGGCAAAGACTAAAGCAGCTCTAAAGACAAAGAAACAAGTACAGCATTCTCCTGGACAGGCCTCCATGACTAAAAAACAGATGTTTAAAATGTCCGAAGACCTAATTACTTTGATCAGGGGTTCCCATCTCCCTCCTGATAAGAGGCCTAGGCAAGAGATAGAATATGCATCTTCAGATCAGGTTTCCATTTCCTCTGATTCCTCTTCTGAACAGGAATATTCTCTTCCTCCCTATGAGGATTCTGATGCTGAAGAATCTATCCCTTCAGCCTCTCCTCCTGAGGATTATTCTTTTGGGGGAGACCCTGCATACCATGAGGGAGCATTTCCACTGGGCGAGCCAAGATTACTCAGAATCCAAGAAAAGGCTCAGAGACTTTATTTTATTACCTCAACACAGGCCCCTTGCTATTCATCCTGTTTTAGACATTGTAGATGATGTATTTTCAGAGTCCGGTCTGTCTCCTGACTCTTTACCACTAGCTCCTGTTAAGCCAGACAGATACTACAGGGTTCCTGATTCCCATAAATTTCTTTATAAAAACCCTGCTGCTGACCCAGAAACTATCTCTCAGGGTTTCAAAGGGGTCAAGGCTTCCACTGCAAAAAACCATATCCCCTCTGATAGGGATTCAAGGGCCCTGGACAGATGGGGGGAAAAAGATTTATACTTCTACTACCTTGGCTGTAAGAGCTTTAAATTGTCAGTTTCATATGCTTAAATATCAGCAATATCTTATGTCACTGCTTAAACAGAAAATATTGACAAATTCAGAATGTGCAGAAAACAAAGAAATGCAGGATTTATTGCATGCAGCTGAACAAGTGGGAAAGCATACTTTGCAATGTGGTTTTGATTCTCTAGAGGCCTCCTGCAGGGCCGCTGTTACAGGTTCTGTCATTAGGAGGCATGCTTGGTTAAAAGAACAGAATCTACCCGATCATGTTAAAGCAAAACTATTAGATGCTCCATTACAGCATGATACCTTGTTTGGTGTTAAAGCAGAAGAGGCGTTGAAGAAAATGGAAGACAAAGCTAAATCTATGCAAACAGTCAAGGAATTCTTACAGGTACAGCCTCCCAGATTTAGCAGGAACTGGCCTACAAAGAATTGGTCCTTTCCAGTGTCAGACAGGCCACATAGAGGCAGATACAGACGCCCCAGGGGCAGATCTCAGCCCCATGGCTCATACAGGCCTAAACAATGGGGTGCTTCTACCTCCAAAAGCGGAGAGGAAAAATCACAGCCATACAGGAAACAGTCTCAATGACTTTCCCCTGCCAGCACCAAGCACTTATCTTCTGGCAGCTCCTTTGAGGGGAAAAATAGCACTTTTTTCACAAAATTGGCACATGATCACCCAGGACAAATGGGTCTTAAATATCGTATCACAAGGCTACAGGTTCCACTTTCACACCCTGCCAAGGCCAAACGGTATGCCAGACCTGCCACGCAGTCAATGGGCAGAGGCACAAAAACAAGTTTCATCCCTCATGGACATGAGAGCCATTCAGCAAGTACCACAAGAGTAGGGACTAGGGTTTTACTCATGGCTATTCTTGGTGCCCAGAAAGGACAAAGCCTGGAGACCAATACTGGACCTGTCTATCCTAAACACATTCCTGGATATTCCAAAATTCAAAATGTTAACACTGCAGCAGCTTCTGCCCATGCTGGGTAAGAATGCTTGGCTTGTGACTTTAGACCTAAAAGAGGCATACCTGCATGTCCCAATCAGACAATCATGCAGAAGATACCTCAGATTTATAGCTGGCTCAATGCACTACCAATTCTCTGCACTGCCCTTTGGCTTATCTACTGTGCCCAGGGTCTTCACAAAATGCCTGGCACCAGTAATTGCATTTTGCAGACAAAGAGGAATACAAATATATCCTTACTTGGATGACTGCTTTATTCAAGCAGAGAACAAGGACATTCTACTACAGCATCTGGCGTTTGTAAAAAGATTACTAACAGGCCTAGGGTACACAGTAAACGAAAATAAATCAAAACTCGTACCCTCTCAAGAGATAATATTCCTGTGTGCAAGCTTAAATACAACTGCCCAGATGGCTTATCTCACACCAGAAAAACACAGACAACTGACTACTTATTTCAAAATGTTGGCAACAAAGACCCAGTTATCTGCAAGAAATATTCTGCAGGCTTTGGGCTTCATGACATCCTGCAGACTGCATATGATGAAACTGCAATGGTATCTAAAAAGTGTTTGGACTCAGCATTGCCACAGCCTGGAAACAATAATTACCCTCATTCCCTGCCTGCAACAGGAGTTTCGATGGTGGGCAAAAGCCTGTCACCCCAACACGGGACAGCCATTCACCTTACCCACAGCCAGGCAGACATTGACAACAGATGCATCAGATTATGCCAGGGGGCCCAAATGGCAGGAAGATGTATTCAGGGCAAATGGCCCGCAAGTCAAATGCTTCTACATATCAATCAAAAAGAGATGCTAGCTGTTCAGAATGCCGTGGCAGCCTTCAAGGATCTACTTCATCCAGGACAACTACTGATAAAGACGGACAATACTACAGTCATGTGGTACATAAACAAGCAGGGAGGCACACATTCCTACCCCCTCTGCAGACTAGCCATGAACTTGTGGGACACAGCATTGACTTACCAAGTACATCTGCAAGCTCAATTCCTGCCAGGAAGGATAAATACTCTGGCAGATGAACTAATCAGAAACCTAATGGATCCCCACAAGTGGAAATTGGATCCACAAGTCTTGGGCATGATAACAAGGAACTGGGGATGCCCGAATATAGACCTATTTGCCTCCCCTCACAACTGCCAACTACAGAGTTTCTGCACAAGAACTTATCACAGGCAAGCATGGAAATTGGATGCTGTATCTTTCAGCTGGAAAAAACTAACAGAATATGCCTTTCCTCCTCTGCCTCTCCTCCCCAAGGTACTCCTCAAGGTCAGACAAGAGAAGCCAAAAATGATACTGATTGCCCCAGACTGGCCCCGCCAGCACTGGTACCCAATCTTAAAGAGCTTGTCTCAATGCCCGGCTTGGACATTACCTCAAATTCCTCACTAATTGACCCAACAAGACAGTCAGATAATGCACAGCCAACTCAGGACCTTAACCCTGGCAGCATGGCGGATAATGTAGCCATTCAAGACACACCTCTCTCTAAAGCAGTGATGGATGTTATTTTGGAGGCCAGGAGGCCTAGCACCAGAAAATCTTATGCAGAAAAATGGAAGAGATTCTGTGCTTGGAACCAGGCACAAGGTATTGACACTATTGTTCCAAATATTCCACAGATTTTGCAATACTTAACTGAGATGCTGGATAAAGGCCTTTCATTTTCATCAATTAAAATTCATGCCTCTGCCATTTCAGCTCATTACAATACAGAACCACCTATTTTTCTCATCCATTACTAAGGCAGTACCTCAGAGGGGCCAAAAACATAAGACCTCCAAGGAGAGCACCAATACCTGCATGGGACCTCAACTATGTCTTGGAAAAAGTCACACTGTTTCCATTTGAGCCAGCCTCTGCAGCTCATATAAAATTCTTATCCTGGAAAACAGCTCTGCTCCTAGCAATAACATCCGCTAGTCTCAGAGTTACAGGCACTCATGGTGGAGGAACCTTTTATCATTTTCCATCCTGACAGGGTTTCTCTGAGGACAACCCCTACATTTATGCCTAAGGTAGTGCCCAGTGTGGCCCTTAACCAAACAATTAATTTGCCTACCTTTTATCCAAACCCACAGAATAAGGGTGAGAGACTTCTGCATTCTTTGGACATTCGCAGGCAGTTACGCTTCTACTTGGACAGAACCAAAGCTTTCAGAAAGACTGAACAACTTCTAGTGGCATATGCTGCAGGATCACAAGGAAAGCCTATCTCAAAGCAGACTGTTTCAAAGTGGATAGGCCACTGCATTTGTTTCTGCTATTTACAGCATGGCAAATCAGTGCCTAAGGGCATTAGGCCACATTCAACCAGAGCAGCAGCCTTCCTCAGAGGAGTACCAACCAAAGACATCTTAGAGGCTGCAACTTGGAGTTCAGTGCATACTTAACAAAGCACTGTCACTTACCTCTCTACTCTAAATCCAGGGCAGGCTTTGCCACTGCAGTTCTGCAGGGCTTGATAGCCTCTCCTAATCCTATTTAGCACCAGTCTCCCAACCTTAGCTTTGGGATTCCACCCAATTGTAATGACTGCAACAGTGAAACACGATGAACATAGTACATTTGTGTACCTACCATAAATGTAGATGTTCGAGTGTATTCACTGTTGCAGTCCAGGTTACCCTCCCACCATCCCCCTTTTCCTTTGCTGGGACTTATTCTATACACCCTATGTGTGTATTTGCTTGTAGATGAAGGAAAAGTTGTTTTTGTGTATGCATGCTTATTGGCATAATTTAGCCTACCATTTTAGGGGCACCTGACATCTGGGGCAAGAAACACTGAAGAAAATAGCGTTGGCTGCATCTTTTATACCCCTGGCGCACTGACGTCAGGGAGGAAGCGACAGCAACCGACGCCGGACCTAGACTTTGGAACTCGGGCCGACTGCGGGTAGCCTGCCAGCAGGATAACCCAATTGTAATGACTGCAACAGTGAATACACTTGAACATCTACATTTATGGTAGGTACACAACTGTACTTTTAGGCCCAGCCAGCCCATTTGGATTGCGCCTTTGATATTTGTAAGGCCTTTAACCCTAGTGGCCTTACTGATCGCAGAAATAAACTAATTTTGAGAGGATTACTCCCTTCAAAATCTTTCTATACAGCATCTGGTGTTCAAACCCCTAAGAAACATGACAGGAAAAGCTAAAAAGTAAAGTGTTCCGTGGATCCTTCAAGTACTTCTACTTTGAATTCGGAACCACCTCTAAAAATCTCAAAACCTTTGGCTCTGATCTCTTGAGAATCAAAACAAAATCCCCCAGTCCAATTATTTTGGATCCAAAATGTATGACGAGAACCTTGGATCTGATCTCCCCTGTGCCTGGATCTGATATCTTCCCATCTTCCATCTCCTTTCCTGGAAAGGCATCACCATTCTAAGACTTTGTCAATATCTTCCTGGTCTTGTTCCTTCAAAAGTAAGACCAAAGCAGATATGGAGTGGATGATGAGGAAATGTTGATGTAAGTTCAAATGGGGGTTCTCCCAGCTCCTACCCCATCAGGTCTGGAGACCTTCATGAGTACTACCTCACCTGTTTTGTCTCCTTCCCCAATCTGTACTTTAGTTTTAGAGCTGTTGGATCCGAGAATCCCAAATCCATCCATATTGGATCCAAAGAACATAGCATCTTCAATGATGATACTGTATCTGAGTGGACTGGCTCCTGGTTTTCCACTGTACTGTTTTCATTAGCCTTATTTCTTTCTCCTTCTGTCTAGTGCAAGTAAATAGATATTAACTGGCTCCTGGTTTTCCACTGTACTGTTTTCATTAGCCTTATTTCTTTCTCCTTCTGTCTAGTGCAAGTAAATAGATATTAATTATTCTTTTTATGATATTAATTTATATAGATATAGTTTCACATTTTTTCTAAATATCTCAACAACCAAGTAACACAAACAGAACTCCTCAGCCTCATAAGAAAGCTCTCAGCTAGATGAATAAAATGCTGCTGACAGTATGTGTGTAACTTGAGTGGTTGCTGATATAATGTAATTAGACACAGCAAAGCCTTATCATGTCTAGGCAATTCCAATTCTGTATCATAGCTCAGAAAAAATCATCTCCCTCATCACCCCAATCTCCCCACCAGCATTTCGACAGTCCATCCCCCAGGGAGTCCTTAAAGTCCACCAATTCACCACACTCCCAGAAAATATTTTCTCAATTACCTCTTTCTTCCCCGTCACACCTGCAACATTTGTTGTCTACCTGAGGAAACATTTTCTGGTGTCTACTTAGGATAGAAAAATATCTATGTGACCATATCCAAGCAAAAATTCTAAATCTTCTAGATTTTGTTGCATATTTGGGAGACGAACATCTATCCGCCCATTGTTTCTTTGTGAATTGATTATCCAATCTCTTTTCCCAATCCTTTCTAACCTCCTCTAATTGATTCTTAAAGTTATCATGCAATAGTTTGCATGCTGTACTAATTATTCCTTTTTTAATGGCAGCTTCTGTTCTAGATTCTACTAAAACCTCTACCAGTGCTGGTCTTTTATTTAGGACCCCCATTTCTTTTCCTTTGCCTATACTCTGATATCAATCTTTGATAGGGAAGGCAATCTCTAACCTGCAGTCCAAATAAATTCTTGGCGCTTTCCCATTCCATCATCTTTCCCTCTCTAGTTTTTTTTTTGCTCCCAATGCTTTGGTTCCTTTGCCAGTTTTCTCCAATAAATTCCAGCCTCCTCTTGCCTGTTTTCTGTATCTCTAATTGCAGTCATCCCTATCGGCAGAATCTCCTTTCTCCATTCCTGTGTTGGCTTAGTTCTGAGGATACTTTCTACTACTTTATATATATAATATTCTGTATGCTTATTATTTTCCTTAAAGGCCTGCATTCAAAATCCCAGCCTATCCTTGTTTCTTGAGCTTCGTCTCTGTTTTGTCATCATCCATTTCTACTTTGAATTATAGTTTTCTGCTTCTGATATGTATAGGAGCCTTAACTCTGTAGGTTTGAAATACCCCTTCAAATTGGGTAATCCCAATCCTCCCTGTTCTACTGGAAGAATCGGCTTGTCCCACTTGACTCTTGCCATCTTCTCCCCCCAGATAAAGTCCTTCAGCTCTTTATTAATTGCTATCCACAACTTCTTCTCTGGTTGATAAAAAATATGCCTAACCTGTGTATAAGACTAATGGGACTAAAAGCATTTTAACTGCTTGTATTTTACTAGCCATATCCATTTAACAGCATTTCCATTTTCTCAGTTTTTGTATTATCTTTTGTTTAGTCTGTTCCCACATATCCTTAGCTTCCCACACCAGAACCATAATCCATATTCCTAAGTACTTAATTTTATCATGTCCCCATAAATATGGATATTGCTGAACCAGTTCATATGTGGGTACATAATTTACCACTATTGCCTTTGTTTTAGCTTCATTAATTTTGTATCCCTGAAAAGATTTGAAATGGTCTCAAAATGCATCACAACACTGTAATGTTGCGTTCTGGTTTTGTCAGTATAAAATAATATCATCTGCAAACAGAGCCATCTTTTCTTGACTAGCATACCAATTATATCTTTGAATTTTTAAGTCCGTTCTTTTCTTTGCCAATGGTTCTAAATATAATGCAAATAACAAAGGGGAAAGAGGACATCCCTGCCTAATGTTTAAGTAGCCCTAATTAATATACAGTCTGTCAGGTCCCCAGGCATTGTACTTTGATCACTACTTCCTTTTCATTCAGTATACAACTCCCTGTATCTTCATGGCATCCTTCTTTTTCTCTCCATCATGAATGCATATACAAACAAATCTGTCAAATCATTTATCACTATTAACATGCATGTCTAAAGTATTATTTTATTGTATTCCTGTTTTGCTGTAAGCTAAAGTACCCTTGAGCCTTTTTTTGCTTTGTCTTGTTGGCCCTTCCTTCATTTTCCCATCTTGCAGTACTGTTGAGCTAGAATTTATTTATTTGTTGCTTGTCTGTCTTTTTCTTGTTAACTCTTCCTGCATTCCTTTTCATACACTTTGTTTTATTGCTTAAGTTCACTTGCAGTCCTTCTAGTTTCTAGTACTTTGCACATTATTTATGGCTTTTTTTGCTATAACCCATGCTTTTGTAATTTCATGTATTTGTTTTATACCCCCCTACCCATTTTACCTTATTGTGAAACACATAGTAATGTGGCCGTTATCTGTCATGAGTGCCCATACCCCTCAGCTTCATTAACCTCCTTTCCATTGTTCAATCTAGTATTCAGAATCCTGTCTCTACTGATCTCTTCCTGAACTACTATGAAAAATCCTATCTTTTGTTTTTTGACTACTTTAAAAGATGAAATATTCAGTCCATTAATGATAGTTTGAACTCTGTCATTATAATCACCTTTATCTCACCCAACTCCTACTTTTTTATTGTCTGTTGATTTCTTATTCTGCCACACAATTGTATTTGACATCCATCAATCTACTTTTTTTCCGTCTTTTTAGTGACTGCTGACTGATATTAAAGGCTTTTTCCTTCCTGCATCTCTCATTGTGCATTTTACCAATGTCTTCCTTTCATCATTTTACACCTTATTCATTGTCTAACATATCTCACATGTGGTATCACCCCTCCATCATTTCCCTGTCCTGTGACTCCAAAAGACCCTATACTTGGGTATCATCTTTTCTGAGTCTTTTTCCTTCAGCCTCTGTTTCATCTATCCCCTGTTATGTCTTCTCTATCCATCATTTGCCTTAACAGAAGCAGTCAAACAACCCACCCTTCATTTCATGTGCACTTTGATTGTAAATTCTAATCTATACAGTTGAACAGTTTCTTAAAAAAAGGCATAGAGCTATTTAGCAATATACATGGAGCATACAAATATTGTGTTCTACATTCAGTTGTTGAACAATTCCGTTTATAATTTTTGATGCTCGCTTAAATAAAAAATGGCCAGTGTTAACAGGAAAAAAGGTTTTGACAGTAATTAAACAGTACAGTTTTCTTGTGAACTCAGTAGTCACTCTTTAAATTCTTTGTACTCTTGTACACTGTTTCTTGACAATCTGACCTAATTTTATTGCAGCAAGGATTTGCTTATATTTTCAATTTGAACAATTAAAGAAAGAAAAACTGCATTACTAGTCTGAGGCTTCTACCAATCCCTCATTTATCCCTTTCATAGATTACACCAGTCCCTAATTGCTTCAACGCTAATACATATTTTGCCAGAAGTTTTCTTTGCTATTCAAATTTTTCTAAGTTATACTTTCTTTACAATTGCTATAAAATATTTAACTTTTGAAGCAGTCTTAGCTTTCCATAATTGATTATTTGTTTTCTTGGCTATTTATGTAAAAACATTACTAATACTCTTTAAGGTTACAGTGAATATTTTTGAATGGAAAAATAAAACTTTTTTTAACTAGACACACACACCACCATATAAATAAGAACAGATAATATAACATGTTCTTGTTTTCGTATAATAATCAAACAAAAACTTTATTTTTACCAGCTAGATTTACAGATAAAATTCCTCAAATGACATTTCTTCTTGACACATGTAATCTTGTGTGTGCCCTCTTTTAATTTATTCAACTTCTTGTGTGTCATATGTAGCCTATCAACCAGCTCCACACATTTTATAGGTTCATAGGTTTATACTAGGCTATCTGCCCTAAGGCATTTATAAGCCTAGCCCAAAGTTTTGTGGCTTACGCCACCCCTTATGTTAAAAAATATTGTGCCCATTAGTGTGTTGTGCCTCTGTCCAGCAGTGACACAGAGATGATTCCCGGGGTAAACCTACTATCTCCCATCCACCGGTCAAGATTTCTCTTGAACAGAGCCAGCGAGGTGCTCTGCCTCACATGGACCGGGATTTTATTCCACAGCATAGGGAGTCTCTGAGTGACAAATCTATCCCTCCAGCATGTCTTATTTATATCCGTGCTAAGGTTTAAGTCTCTTGCTCTAGTGGATCTGGTAGATTTGGATTTTTTGAGGTGGAGCATGTCCATTAATTCCGGGTTGGACATGGCCTTGTATGTCAGGCACAGGTCACCTCTGAGCAGACGGTATGCGACTGAATACAGCTGGAGTTTCTTCAGTCTGGCAGCATATGACAAATTTTGGAATCCCTTTATCCTTTTGGTGAGGAACTTTTGGGGTCTCTCCAATTGCTGCAGGTGTCGGGTGAGATACATCCCGAATGGGGCATTGTACTCTATCATTGGTCTGATAAGTGAAGAGTACAGGGGAACAATGACCTCACTTGATCTGGATGTGAATCCCTTCATGATCAGGTGGGCAATGTAGAAGGTCTTTCTAACCACTTTAGCAATGTGAATGTCAAAAGAAAGGCCACTGTCAACCTGGGTCCCCAGGTCCCTGATAACCTCTTCTGTGCTTAGTGGATTGACACCTATATGGTAGCTTGGGGTTACCTTGTTTTTCCCGAAGGGTATGACTATACATTTTTTGGCATTTAACTTCAGGCCATGGCTCTGGCACCAGCTATCAGTTTCCGTGAGACCCCTCTGAAGGATATGTGTCCGGTGTACTTTCCACTATGGCGCCCAGTTTGCAGTCATCTGCAAACTTTGTCAGCCATAGTCCTCCTATGTTTGCCTGTACTTCTGAGAAGTAGATGCCGAACAACAGGGGGCCAAGGACTGAGCCCTGTGGGACACCACTTGTGACCGGCTTGGAGTCTGACATGGTGCCAGCAACTCTAACCCTGTGGGTTCTGTCCTTTAGCCAGTTTGCAACCCATCTTGTGACATATGGGTTTACATTTAAGCTGGTAAGTTTCTCTATAATACCTGAATGGGGTATTGTGTCGAAAGCTTTTGCAAGGTCAAGGTAGGCTGTATGGACTGCCTTTCCCTCATCAGTGGCCTTGGTGACTGTTTCGAAGAAGTCGACCAAGTTCAAAAGGCATGATCTGCCCTTGACAAAGCCAAACTGGGTCGGGTCCAATGTCTGCAAGATCCCTATGTCTTTGTTTATGAGTTCCATTATGATCCTCTCCATAGCTTTGCAGACCAGGCTTGTTAAGCTTATGGGGCGGTAATTACCAGGGTCCGTAGAGGCACCGCCTTTGTGGAGTGGGACCACAGTTGCCGTACGCCACTCCTTGGGCACGTATCCTGTGGTAAGGCTAAGATTAAACAGCTGTCTTATGTGCGGGTTTAGTTCCTCATTGAGTTCGTGTAGCACACAGCCAGGGACACCATCCGGTCCCATTGATGCTGTGTTTTTAGCTTTAGAGAGAGCAGCTTTTACCTGCGCATTTGAGATGTCTGGGAGGCTACACTCCGCTGGGATAGTTATCTCTCCTTTTGGGGGGAGAGGGGGGTGAAGTTTGCACTGAACCTGTCTGCCAGTATGTTGGCAATGTCTGTGGGTTCAGTGATTTTTGTATCATTTTGGACTAATTCTGAGCATATCTGGGAGATTCCACCCAGGTTTCTAACATAGCTGAAGAAGGCCTTATGATTGTCTTTTGAATCTATGGCAATTTTTGTCTCTCAAAGTTGGCCTTGGATGATTTTATGAGTGCTCGTACTTTTTTACTAATAATGATCAAGGGTGTCTTCTCTTTTATGGATTTTGCTCTTTCATGTAACAGCTGTCTCCTCTTATTGTAAAGTTTGTTTATGGCTGGGGTCCACCAGACTGGACGTTTGCCCTTGGTGGAAAGAGTCTTGGTTTTATTAGGGATTGCCTGATCCATGCAGTCCTGGAGGTGTTCGTAGAAGGCATTTGTAAGGGCTTCCGCAGCTTGGGTTGTGGTTTCCACTGGCTCGGGGGCCTTGAAGGATACCACACCAGTCTTGAGTAGTGTGAAGTTTGCTTTAGAGAAGTTCTTCACTGTGGTCTTTTTTGTTTGGGGTGGGGCGGGATGTGGATTTCCAGTGAGATTAGTTTATGATCTGATCTCACCAATGAGGGATATACTTCCGGTGTGGAGCATTTTGTCCCCATGTTTGTGATGATGAGATCTAGTATATTTTCTCCTCTTGTGGGAGCGGTGACTAGTTGTTCCATGGCATTTGAATTTATGAACTCCAGGAACCTTTGGGCTAAAAGTTGGGGCTTGAGTAATGTTCCCAGTCTATATTCGGTAGTTGAAGTCACCCAATATAATGGTGTTTGGAGATACATTTATACCCTCCAGTGTCTTCAGGAAGGCTGTGTGGGGTTCCTGAGTTTGAGAGGGTGGCCTGTAGCATGCTACAAATTGTAGAGCAGTTTTGCCTATGGTTAATTGCACCTGGATGGTTTCCGATGCTTCGTGCGTTGCCACCAACCTGGAGGTGTGGGTATCCTTGATGAATATGGATACACCCCCTCCTTTTGTGGTGTGGTCCGGGTTTTGGAGCCGGAACGCATGATATGAGGTAATTTACTACTGTCTTTCTCTGCATTCATCTTAATGCATTGCTCTACTGATACCTGATCATATGTGATTCTTTGTCTTTTTCTTTATAAGACTAAAGTTCCATTTCTTGTAATTTCTTCACAGTTTTCATCAGTAGTCTATTTTACACGTGATTTCAAGTAATGTACGTAGTAGGGTTTTATTGTAACTTAATCCTCCACCTCAAAACTGCAACTAAACTAGATTATATTCTTAAATAACCTTATAGAGTCACTTAAAAAAACAAAATAAAGTAAAGCATTCTGCAGGGTGTGTTCATACCTGTCTAGTTCTCTACAGGATAAAACAATCTGCCCCCATTTCCCCCTTTCATCTGCCTTACATCTGTGTCATGTAATATCTAGTTGGAGGCCCATTCCATGTAGTCTACTCAGAGTATAATACCTAGGCAGTCATTTTCAGGCAAATATCAATAACCTCCTGGATTTCATTGCATATTTAGGTGCCATTGAAATTTGCTACCATTGCTCGTTAGCAGTTTGCTTATTTACTTTTCCTTTCTACTCCCTCCTTAATTCTTCTGCTACAACCTTATGATTGTCCTGAAGTACTCTGCAAGACGTACTTCTTTTTTTTTTCTATTGTTAACCCCTTTTGTTAGTGTTCTGTTATGAATCTTATTAATGTGGGTGTAGTCTTTTTCTATGCTCCACCATTTTCTAATATGGCTTAATTCAGCTGTTAGCTCGTGGTATAACAAAACTGTCTCTAGAGTGAAAATTGAATAAGTCTTTAGGGCTTTCCAATTTACTAGTTGCCCACCAGAACTTATCTGCTTCCAGTATCTAGGTTCTTTAGCTTATTTTCTCAAATTTTTGCTTGTTCACTCTTGTTCTACATTTGCTGTAAATATGCCTTTTGGCAAAATTCACTTTTCCACTCCTTTGGCTCTTTTTCCAGAATTCTCTTCTGTCTTGCATATATAATGCAGTGAATGCTTATTCATATCTTCAAGTGCTATCTGTGTCCACATAGTCAGTCTCTTCATTTCTAGGCATTGTTCACAACGTAACAGCATCATATTTTTTCATTTAGCTTAAAAAGTGCCATTGCTTGTTTTAACACCTTTATTAAATTTACACGTATGGAATAATGACATGGCTATCTGTACACTAACAGAAAATAAAACAATACATTGTAAACATTTTTCATGCATTTTACGTATATATTTTCTTTTTTAACAATTATCCTTCAGTCCAGTATTACATACATTACTCAGGTCTTGCCCTCCCTTAAATTTCACTCCTCTTCTAAACATTACTCTGTAATGGGATGGGTAATGCTGCTCAATGCCAGTGGCAATGCCAATGGGAAGAAACTGAGGGTAATGCTGCTCAATGCCAGAAGTCTAAATCTCAAAATGCACGCACTCGAGGCCCTTCTCAGTATGGAGAACATCGATGTATGTGCTGTAACTGAAACCTGGTTCAAGGCTCCTGAGAGCACCCCGGCACTATTAGGTTTTACCTCATATCATGCCCGCCCCAAAACCCGGACCACACCACAAAGGAGGGGTGTATCCATATTCATAAAGGATACCCACACCTCCAGGTTGGTGGCAACGCATCTAAGCTCGGAAACCATCCAGGTGCAACTAACCATAGGCAAAACTGCTCTACAAATTGTAGCATGCTACAGGCCACCCTCTCAAACTCAGGAACCCCACACAGCCTTCCTGAAGACACTAGAGGGTATAAATGTATCTCCAAACACCATCATATTGGGTGACTTCAACTACCCGAATATAGACTGGGAACATTACTCAAGCCCTAACTTTCTAGCCCAACGGTTCCTGGAGTTCATAAATTCAAATGCCATGGAACAGCTAGTCACTGTTCCCATGAGAGGAGAAAATATACTAGATCTCATTGTCACAAACATGGGGACAAAATGCTCCACACGAAGTATATCCCTCATTGGTGAGATCTGATCATAAACTAATCTCACTGGAAATCCACATCCCCCCACCCCAAACAAAAAGACCACAGTGAAGAACTTCTCTAAAGCAAACTTCACACTACTCAAGACTGGTGTGGTATCCTTCAAGGCCCCTGAGCCAGTGGAAACCACAACCCAAGCTGCGGAAGCCCTTACAAATGCCTTCTATGAACACCTCCAGGACTGCATGGATCAGGCAATCCCAAATAAAACCAAGACTCTTTCCACAAAGGGCAAACGTCCAGTCTGGTGGACCCCAGCCATTAACAAACTTTACAATAAGAGGAGAAAGCTATTACATGATAGAACAAAATCCATAAAAGGGAAGTCACCCTGATCATTATTAGTAAAAAATACGAGCACTCATAAAATCAACTAAGGCCAATTTTGAGAGAAAAATTGCCATGGATTCAAAGGACAATCATAAGGCCTTTTTCAGCTATGTTAGGAACCTGGGTGGAAACTCCCAGATATGCTCAGAATTAGTCCAAAATGATACAAAATCACTGAACCCACAGACATTGCCAACATACTGGCAGACAGGTTCAGTGCAAACTTCACCCCTCTCCCCTAAAGGAGAGATAACTATCCCAGCCGAAGTGTAGCCTCCCAGACATCTCAAATACGCAGGTGAAAGCTGCTCTCTAAAGCTAAAAACACAGCATCAATGGGACCGGATGGTATCCCCGGCTGTGTGCTACATGAGCTAAATGAGGAATTAAACGCACATAAGGCAGCTGTTTAATCTCAGCCTTACCACAGGATGCGTGCCCAAGGAGTGGCGTGACGGCAACTGTGGTCCCACTCCACAAAGGCGGCGCCTCACGGACCCTGGTAATTACCCCATAAGCTTAACAAGTCTAGTCTGCAAAGCTATGGAGAGGATCATAATGGAGCTCATAAACAAAGATATAGGGGACTTGCAGACATTGGACCCGACCCAGTTTGGCTGTCAAGGGAAGATCATGCCTTTTGAACTTGGTTGACTTCTTGAAACAGTCACCAAGGCCATTGATGAGGAAAGGCAGTCCATACAGCCTACCTTGACCTTGCAAGGCTTTTCGACACAATACCCCACTCGGGTATTGTAGAAAAACTTACCAGCTTAAATGTAAACCCATATGTCACAAGATGGGTTGCAAACTGGCTTAAGGACAGAACCCACAGGGTTAGAGTTGCTGGCGCTATGTCAGACTCCAAGCCGGTCACAAGTGGTGTCCCACAGGGCTCGGTCCTTGGCCCCTATTGTTCGGCATCTACTTCTCAGAAGTACAGGCCAACATGGGAGGACTTTGGCTGACAAAGTTTGCAGGCGACTGCAAACTGGGCCATAGTGGAAAGTGCATCGGACACGGATATCCTTCAGAAGGGACTCACGGAAACAGATAGCTGGTGCCAGAGCCATGGCCTGAAGTTAAACACCAAAAATGTATAGTCATACCCTTCGGGAAAAACAAGGTAACCCCAAGCTACCATATAGGTGGCAATCCACTAAGCACAGAAGAGGTTATCAGGGACCTGGGGACCCAGGTTGACAGTGGCCTTTCTTTTGACACTCACATTGCTAAAGTGGTTAGAAAGACCTTCTACATTGCCCACCTGATCATGAAGGGATTCACATCCAGATCTAGTGAGGTCATTGTTCCCCTGTACTCTTCACTTATCAGACCAATGATCGAGTACAATGCCCCATTCGGGATGTATCTCACCCGACATCTGCAGCAATTGGAGAGACCCCAAAAGTTCCTCACCAAAAGGATAAAGGGACTCCAAAATCTGTCATATGCTGCCAGATTGAAGAAACTCCAGCTTTATTCAGTCGCATACCGTCTGCTCAGAGGTGACATGTGCCTGACATACAAGGCCATGTCCAACCCGGAATTAATGGACATGCTCCACCTCAAAAATCCAAATCCACCAAAACCACTAGAGCAAGCGACTTAAACCTTAGCACGGATATAAATAGGGCGTGCTGGAGGGATAGATTTATCACTCAGAGACTCCTATGCTGTGGAATAAAATCCCGGTCCATGTGAGGCAGAGCACCTCGCTGACTCTGTTCAAGAGAAATCTTGACCTGTGGATGGGAGATCGTAGGTTTACCCCGGGAATCATCTCTGTGTCACTGCTGGACAGTGGCACACCAAACTAATGGGCACAGTATTTTTTCATATAAGGGGTGGCGTAAGCCACAAAAATTTGGGCTAGGCTTATAAATGCCTTAGGGCAGATAGCCTAGTATAAACCTATGAACCTATGTATTGTTCCCATGCATTCCCTTTATTTGTATGGACTTTGCTTCTTCCCTTTTCTAAGGATCCCACTTCTGACTCTCTTGTTTATTTTTATTCAGTACTTCAGTTGCAGTTGGTTTGGATTTTGAATTCTATTTTCTAGTAGTATTTGCTTTTTTGACACCAAATAGCATCAAACTTAGTAAGACCTTACTATGCCTATGGATTGATAAGTGTCATCTTGAATAATATAGATTAATCCCATGTGAGAGGTACCATAGTGTCCCTTTAAATCTGGCAGCCCTAATCCTCCTTGTCCAACTCCATCTTTGAGTGGAGTGCTGGTGGAGTTGCAGGAGCCAACAGTTCAAGAGATTCCAGCTCGTTTGCCGTTGACCTCTGCGCCTAATAGGTGTTCTGCCTTTGAGGTTGTGGAGCAGGCTTTCTCCTTGTCTATAGAAGGAAAATTCTGCCACCATTGGATCAGACCACTTTGCCTCATCTGGTTCTGGGCTCTGAGCCTCATCAATCCATTCCACTGAGACAGCCAGTCTGAATTAGTCACTAATCAGTCCACCAGGACATTGTCATCTTTTCTGATATTTCCTCAGAACACCCCACTGAGGAAGTCCCTCAGAAGGGAAAGTATAGGAGAGACACCTAGATTCCCCCCAGGAATCTCTCACAGAAGACACCGATTTTGATGACTGTGAGGGATCCCCTCAGATCTTCACCTGAAGCTATCTCCTTTGGTGACATCCTGGAGCTCCTGAAACAAAACATGGTTGGTCCTCTGACACCCACTCCCAGGAGGAATTGGTGTTCCTGGAGGCTTTCTGATCTGGCCTGTCTACTTCTTTGGTGACCCCCAACCAGCCAAGGATCTCATAGACCTGGTCTGTTACTGGGCATGGAAGGAGCCGGATACCACAGAGCCAGTTCCTAAAACACCGGACAAGATTCTAGTGCCCCCTAAGAACCGAGCATACTGGGGCAAGGGATTCCCGGCCAATGCCATGGTTGTGGCTGCAGCCACTAGGAAAGAACTGGCAGAGCAGAGTTCCTCTGTCCATCCCCGTAACAAAGAGTCCAGGGCTTTGAACAGATTTTCTGTTAAAAAAAAAAAAAAAAAAAAAACAGAAAAAAGGGACTGATTTTGTCTCTGCTATCTAGTGTACTATACTTTCCATAATCTAATTTTCTTGTACTATTTCCATGCAAAATGGTCCACCTAACGTGCGAAGGGCTAGTAGCTACTTGTTTAATGTTTACTTACAAAGAGCTTATTTGACAAAAATGTCTTTCTGCAAATGTTCAATTTACCCAACCTCCAAAAGGACTAGCAACCTTCTGTTTAAATGTTAATGCACTAACAGCTTATTACATAATGTATTATATTTCTGTAAATATTTTAATTGTTCTCTACAAATCTTTGTTATTCTTTTGTAACATGTAATATGTAACTTGAAATATTTGGAGTTTTTCTCCCCAGGCCTCCACTGAAAATAGGCTCTTTATGGCTCAGTGGACTTCCCCGCTCATCAAACTTAAATAAATAAATAAGTTTGAGAAGCCCATGTACACTTCAGTGACTTTTGTCCTCAGGTCGCTAAATTATCTGGCACATTTTACGTGGTTATAAAAATATCTGACCAAGGAGCTTACCAAATTTCTTTCTGGGTCCACGTCTGCTGAGAATGAAAATAGAATCTTTTTGCAACTGTCCACGCTACAGTGTATTTCAAATGTGGCCAAGAGGTTGATATCCTGTGAAGCTGAAGATACGTCATGGGTGGCAGGTTCATGCTGAAGATATGCCTGTATGCGACTATGTGATTTTGTGGAGTCCTTTAAGTTTTCGTTCATCATTGCCCCATTTCATGGCTCTTTCTTATTTGGTCCCAAGGTAAAGACACACTCTACAGATGTGAACAAGAGGCAAAGACCTTGTCTTCCATGGGTGTGCATTTTTCAACCCCTCAATGACTTTTCTCAAGGAATCAGCAAGAAGGTAGTAAAATGGTTTAGAAAATCTCAGGGTCCTTTTCTAGATGTACTCGGGGATAGTTCCCCCAGAGGCAGAGGGAGGAACTTGATAGGAAGATGCCTGCCTCCCTTGAAAGGAAGCCTGGCTATTCCCCTTTGGAGACAGTCGTGGGGCATTTGTCTCTGCAACGAAGAGCCTGGCTGTCTGTAACAAAGGATTCCTGGATGCAGAGAATCATATCCAGAGGTTATCCTATACCATTTTCTCTAACTCCCCCTACTAATGTGAAAGAAATCCCTGCTGTTCCACCCAGCTGGAGGGAAGCAGCAACTCTAGAAATAAAAAATCCGCTAGAAAAAAGAGTAATCCAAGAGGTCCCTCAGACCAGAGAGGATCCAAAACTTACTCAAGATTCTTCTTGGTGCCAAAAAAGACACGGGACTTGAGATCTATTCTGGATTTCAGCAAATTAAATCACTTTGTACAGTATTCAAAGTTTCAGTTGGTTATGGTTCAGTCTATTTTGTGTCTGCTGCAAAGGATGATTGGATGTGCTCAACAGATCTTTAGGATGCGTGCTGTCACATCAAAATGAGAAGACACTGCAGGAGATACCTGCACTTCCAGCTGGGAGCCAGCCATTACCAGTTCAGAGCACTGGCCTTTGGTCTCATCACAGGCCCCAGGTATTCATTAAATGCATGGCAGTGGTAGAAGCTCACTTGACACTGATGGGATTCCGAGTAGTTCTTTATCCAGGCGACTGGCTCCTAACTGCCCCAACCATGCATCGACTTCTGCAGGCAAGGGACTATGGCCTTCAAATTTGCATTTATCTGGGAATCGTGGTCAATTACATCAAATCACAACTCACACCTATGCAGAGTCTGGAGTTCATAGGTGCTCGTCTTGCCACATACAGTCAGGTAGTCTTTCTTCCCTCTACTCGAACAAAAACACTGAGGTCCCAAGTCAAGAAAGTGATTCAAGGTTCTTCTCTCCTGGCTTGGTTAATCTTACAGGCCCTGGGTTCCATGACGACAGCTATCACTCTCATTCCTCTGGCCAGGATTCACATGCAAATTTTTAAATCAATGCTTTCAGTTCAGTGGTCCTTTCTTCAACATCCATTAACCGCTCCAGCCAAGATCACAAAAGGGAGCAAAAGATGCCTTCTTTGGTGGATTCATTCATATGAGCTCTTCAAAGGCTGTCCATTTGTTCTTCCACAGCCCATGGCCACAGTGACCACAGCGGACACTTCCCAACTGGGGTCTGGGGGCACTACTTGGGAAGGACAGTCCAAGGTGCGTGGTTCCCCGAAGAGTCCAAGACACATGTCAGTGTTCTGAAGATGAGAGCAGTCCTCCTAGCATTTCAGGCCTTTCAAGATGTTTTCCCATCTGCAACAATTGCCATTCAGGCAGACAATGTCAGTGGTCTTGTATATCAACAAACCAGATCTTACCCACTGTATTGAGAAGCAATGAGAGTGTGGTAATGAGTGATCTCTTTCAGTTGCTTTCTAATAGCAACTCATCCCGGGGAAATCCAGCGTGATTCTGGACAAATTAAACGGGTCCATTCTGATGGCTCATGACTGGTCTCTGAATGCCAAAGTAGCAGAGAGAATTTTCAGTCAATGGGGCCAACCAAGCTGTGACCTATTCACTTCTTCCCTCAACAACAAGTGCATCAGGTTCTTTGGCATGATCCCTCCAATGAAGAAGTCACTGAGAGATGTTCTAGTCGACGATTGGCCCTCTGGTCTTCTTTACACCTAGCCCCCATTATCTCTCATTCTATCCTTTAATTTTTAACTTCATTTTTCAATGAAGGGGCTAGTTTATCAGATATTAAAGTTCAGTTGGCTGCCAATTCTAACTTCCACCTGGTGAAAATAATTCTACCTTAACCCCATCTAAACTATGTAAAGCCTTTCTCTAGGGGCTTAAAATCAAAACCATTAAGGCAAAAGGTATAGTGGAAAGAAAAATACCGTCTTTAGGTTTAAAAAAACGGTCTTTCGTCAAAAATGACTTCTTCAGAAAGCCGATAACCATGTTGAAAACACTGAGATGTTCTTCATCTCACATTGCTGCAGTCCTTACACTTGGGTAGTCCGCTGTCCTCGGTCGGCCCGAATATCAAAGTATAAGGCTGACGTCGGTCAAGGCGCATTTGACTGACATCAGGACGTCAGGGTACAAATGCGCATGACCGACGTCATATCCTCAGTCTTTTTTGCCGCATGGTCCGATGCAGAAGCAGCGTTGCAAGTGCCGTTCGGCGTTCTGAAATTTTTCAATTCGGAGTTTCAGACCGAGTCAAAGTTGGCTAAGTACCCGTTGGGGAATATTTTAGTTTTTCTTGCCTCAGTGGTTTACCGGATGTCAGAAAAAGTGAATAACTGTATTTCTTGTGGGAAACAGATACGCATAGAGATTATCATACTTTGTGTATTCCTTGTTTAGGGCCTGAGCACGACGTTGTTGGGTGTCGCTCTTGTGCTAGATTCAATAAGCGCACTATAAAGAGAAGGTTAGATTGTGCCATATTAGTCTTCGGGAAGCGGTGCAATTATAAAATGCCGTCGGATGCTCCGACGCCCACTTCTTCGAAGAAGCGCAAGGACAAAGCAGCTAAGCCTAGGCTAGAAGAACCGTCCGTACCCGACGCCGGTTCTTTAGAGGTGTCGGTGGAGCCGGTGGTTCCGCCGGAGGTTTCTTTGGAGTCCCAGGGAGAGACTTTGTTATTGCAGGATGTGGCCTCTCAGGAGGCAGGTCAGGCTGAAGGGGCTTCTCCGGTTACTGTACTCCCCTCCCTTCCTAGGGTGGTTAGGCCCTCTCCTTCTGTTTCCAAGGCTTCCCCCAGAGGCAGGCCAGGTTTAGCTTCAGTTGGTGTCACCCCTAGTTATTCAGGAACTGTGCCCAAGAAGCATATGCTTAAAATGGCAGAAGATTTGATTACTTTGATTAGAGGTTCTTTGCCCCCTCCTGATAAGAGAC
Source organism: Protopterus annectens (assembly GCF_019279795.1). Classification (NCBI taxonomy): domain Eukaryota; kingdom Metazoa; phylum Chordata; order Ceratodontiformes; family Protopteridae; genus Protopterus; species Protopterus annectens. Next base: position 20,238,681 of record NC_056751.1, on the reverse strand, counting down.
CTAGGGTGGAACCTGAGCTAGGGAGTTTTGAGCAGGCTTCGGATGTTTCAGAGTCTTGGCTGAAGACTTGCAGGAGTATTCTCCTTATTCTGATTCTGATGTGGATGATTCTACTCCTTCTGCTTCTCCTCCTGAGGATTTTTCTTTTCAGAGACTCTTCATTCCATGAGGGAGCATTTTAAGTGGGAAGGTCAGGACTTCTCTGATTCCAGGAAAAGGCTTAGGGAATTTTGGTTTTTACCCCAGCATAGGCCTTTGGCTATACCTCCTGTTCTGGATGTGGTGGAAGATGTTTTTGCAGAGGCTTCTCTTAATCCTGATTCTTTGCCTCCTGCTCCTGTTAAACCGGATAGGTATTACCGGGTGCCTGAAGCTCATAAGTATCTTTTTAAGAGTCCTAGGGCAGACCCAGAAACTGTTAGTCAGGGGCCTAAAGGTGTTAAGGCTTCTGTTGTCAAAATCCGGTTCCTCCAGATAAAGAGGCCAGGGCTTTGGATAGATGGGGAAAGAAAGTTTATACTTCTTCCACCCTAGCTATGAGGGCTTTGAATTTCCAGTTTCACATGTTGAAATACCAAAACTATCTCCTTTCACAATTGAAGTCTAAGGTAGATGCTCTGGCGGAAGGTATTGAGTGTAAAGAGTTACAAGATTTAGTACATGTTTCTGAACAGGTGGGTAAGCATTCTTTGCAATGTGGTTTTGATGCTGTACAGGCCTCGTCTAGGGTGGCTGCCACTGGGTCAGTTCTTCGAGGCACGCCTGGCTGAGGGATCAGAACTTATCTGACCATGTTAAGACAAGGATTTTAGATGCTCCTTTACAATCTGATGTGTTGTTTGGTTCTCCTGTTGAGGCAGTCTTAAAGAAAATGGAAGACAAGGCTAAGTCTATGCAGACTGTTAAAGATTTTTGCAGGTTCAGCCTCAAGTTTAGTAGAAATTGGCCTACCAAGGGGTGGATGTATCCTTCTTATGATTCCCAGTCTAGGGGTAGGTCTAGGCGTGGTAGGGGCAGAGCTCAGGGCTCTTTCAGGCCTAGAACAGGGAGTTCACCTGCACAGTCTTGGTGAGGGCAGGGGTCAGTCCTTTCGTAAACAGACCCAATGACTTACCTTTTCAGCTGCCAGAGCCTTCTGCCTGGCAGCACCTTTGGGAGGAAGGTTGGCACTTTTCAAGGAAAATTGGAGCTTAATCACCCAAGACAGATGGGTTTTGGATATCATACACCACGGTTACAGGTTTTATTTCCATACCTTGCCTCCTTTCAAAGGCATGCCAGACGTTCCTCCTCAGCAAAGAATAGAGGCTCACAAACAAATTTCTCTGTTACTTCAAATAGGGGCCATACAGCCGGTCCCTATGCCAGAAGTGGGCCTAGGATTTTATTCTCGCCTGTTCCTAGTACCAAAGAAAGGGAACACGTGGAGACCAATTTTGGATTTATCTACCCTCAACACTTATCTGGACATTCCCAAGTTCAAAATGTTGACGTTACAACAGCTTTTACCTCTGCTGGGCAAAGATCATTGGATGGTAACTTTGGATCTCAAGGAGGCTTACCTTCATGTTCCTATCAGACTGAGTTGCAGGAAGTATCTGCGTTTTCGGGCTGGGACTTCTCATTATCAGTTCTCTGCATTGCCCTTTGGCTTATCTACTGTACCCAGAGTGTTCACGAAAGTTCTGGCTCCAGTGATAGCTTTCCTAAGGCTAAAAGGAATACAGATCTATCCTTATTTGGACGATTGCCTGATTCTGGCTCAAGGAAGGGATGAGCTTCTTCATCATTTGGAATATGTGATAGCAGTGCTAAGATGCCTGGGGTATTCTGTGATCGAAATAAAGACCAGTCTAGTACCCTCTCAGGACATGTGCTTTCTGGGTGTAAGACTGAATACAGCATCCCAGATGGCCTTTTTGACCCCGGACAAACAAAAGAATCTTTCCCTTTACTTTCATCAATTGTCTCATCAGTCCAGGCTGACTGCAAGGACAGTCCTTCAAGCCTTGGGGTTCATGGCATCTTGTATTCTGGTGCTTCCCAATGCCAAACTCCATATGAGGAAGTTACAATGGTATCTCAAAAATGTATGGACACAGCACTGCCAGGATCTGGACACTGTCATTCAAATAATACCTTGCATTCAAAAGGAATTGTTGTGGTGGGCTCAGGAATGTCACCTAAACAAGGGACTCTCTGTGACCCGGCCAGAGGCGAGTCAGATTCTAACGACAGATGCCTCAGACAAAGCTTGGTGAGCTCATCTGAATGGAAAGTGGATACAAGACAAGTGGCCTGCCAGACTACAACATCTACATATCAACCTGAAGGAGATGTTAACAGTCCAGTTTGCATTAATAGCTTTCAAGGATTTACTTCTTCCAGGGCAGGTGTTGATTCTAACAGACAACACTACTGTCATGTGGTACATCAACAAGCAAGGGGGAACACATTCTTATCCTGTATGCAGGCAAGCAATGATTTTGTGGGAGACTGCTCTCAGTTTACAGCTAAATCTTCAGGCAAGGTTTCTGTCGGGAGCACAGAACTCCTTAGCAGATGTGTTGAGCAGACGAATTATGGATCCCCAGAGGTGGAAATTGGATCCTCATGTATTTCAGAAATTGACAGTGTCATGGGGAACTCCAGACATAGATCTGTTCGCTTCTCCACTAAACCACCAGCTGCCAAAGTTTTGCACGAAAAGGTTTCATCCCACAGCTTGGAAAGTGGATGCTCTTTCTTTCAATTGGAGCAATCTTCATGTGTATGCCTTTCCACCTCTGCCTCTCCTCCCAAAGGTACTACTAAAGGCCAGACAGGACAAGCCAAGGATGATTTTGATAGCTCCAGATTGGCCTCGACAGCATTGGTACCCATTACTGAGAAGCCTGGTACGGGAGCCTCCATGGCCTTTGCCTTGATTGCACACCTGTTGTCTCAGGAGGACAGTCATTTGCTCAATGTCAAGCTTCACTCTCTTCACCTAACAGCCTGGCATATTCTCTTTTGAACCATAGTGGGTCTCAACTTCCACAGCAAGTTTTGAATGTTATTTTGGAAGCTAGAAGGCCTAGTACAAGGAAAGTGTACAGATAAATGGAAGAGATTTTTATTTTGGAGTGCAGCAAAGGATTTTGATGTTTCTGAGCCTAATTTAAGTGTGGCTCTTCAATATCTTACTGAGTTACTGGACAAAGGTTTGTCCTTCTCTTCTCTTAAGGTTCATGCTGCAGCAATTTCGGCTCACTATGATTGTGACCCACCTTTGTTTTCTCATCCTTTGTTCAAGCAATTTCTTAGAGGGGCAAAGAATATAAGACCCCCACGTAGAGCTCCTACTCCTGTTTGGGATCTCAATTTTGTGTTGGAGAAACTTACTCTACAACCTTTTGAGCCTGCAGCTACTACCGAGTTGAAATATTTATCATGGAAGACTGCTTTTTGTTGGCCATTACCTCTGCAAGAAGGGTTTCTGAGTTGCAGGCCCTTATGGGTTGAGCCTTTCTTAATTTTCCATAAGGATAGGGTATCTTCACGTACTAATCCTTCCTTTATGCCTAAAGTGGTTTCTAGTGTGGCTTTAAACCAAACTATTCATTTGCCTACTTTTATGCAAACCCCCAAAATAAAGGGGAAAAGATTTTGCACACTTTAGATGTACACAGGCAGTTGCGATATTATTTGGACAGAACTAAAGGGTTCAGGCAGTCTCAGCAGTTATTTGTTTCTTTTGCTTTGAGTTCTCAGGGCAAGCCTGTGTCAAAACAAACTATTTCTAAGTGGATTGGGTTTTGCATTGCTTTCTGTTATTCCCATCATGGCAAGGAGATTCCAGCTGGGATTAGGCCTCATTCCACTAGGGCTACTGCCACTTGACAGCTTTTTAAGGGTGGCAACTAAAGATATTTTGGAGGCAGCTACTTGGAGTTCAGTGCATACTTTCTCTAGGCATTATCACCTTCCACTTTATTCTAAATCTAGGGCTGGTTTTGCCACTGCTATTTTGCAGGGCATTTTGGCAGCTCCTGCTTCCTTATAGTTTTGCCATCCTCCCTTACCTCTGCTTTGGGATTCTACCCAAGTGTAAGGACTGCAGCAATGTGAGATGAAGAACATAGTACAGTTTTGTACCTAACATAAATGTAGATGTTCAAGATCCACATTGCTGCAGTCCAAACCCTCCCTCCTTGCGCTCTGTAGTTAGAGGCGGTTGTGTGGGTTGGGTTGTCAATATGGTGTATATTGTATATATTGTACATATTTTTAGTGCAAGGGTGGTTGGTTGGTTGTTTGCTGTCTTTTGGTTTTTGACCTATCTTTTTAGGGTCTTCTGACATCTGGGGCAAGAAAAGACTGAGGATATGACGTCGGTCATGCGCATTTGTACCCTGGCGTCCTGATGTCAGTCAAATGCGCCTTGACCGACGTCAGCCTTATACTTTGATATTCGGGCCGACCGAGGACAGCGGACTACCCAAGTGTAAGGACTGCAGCAATGTGGATCTTCGAACATCTACATTTATGGTAGGTACAAAACTGTACTTTTTAAAAGTCACACCTACCAACCACATAGCAATTTTAATTAACATTATTTGAATACTTAATCAAAATTACTTAAAAAAACAGCAAAGAAAAACATCAGTACAAAAAAACAATGAAGCGATTGCTACATGCAGCCAACTAAAAATAACCACCTATTTAACCATGCTTTTAAAACATTTGGCATATATTGCCAAAATCTTTAAAAAAATGCCTAACATTATTTAACTTTTAACCTCTGGTCCTTTAAAAAACATTTGATATTCATGGTTTCTTTTAATCCAGGGAATTTATCTACACTTAAACTGACTTGCCATTTAGTTTCAATACTTTCCAATTTAGTTTTATAACTTCCACTCTCATATCATAGGGAACCCATTGTATTACGGAAAATAATTTTTGTATTTTTCACAAGAAATAGTATGCTTATATAAAGCATTGTTAGTATCCTTAACCTTGATGGAGTAAAGGTGTTCTTTGACCCTTTTCTCCACGCTGAGTGTAGTCATTTCTATATAGTATGTCTGGCATTCAGCACACAAACCTATATAAACTATGCCTGTTGACTTGCATGTGTATCTTCCAACAATATGAATGATATAATTAAGAAGTTCTATATCTATCCGTTCTCCAAGGAGCCTTTCTATTTAGATACCTGTTAAAGGATCCTCCCTCCTCATTAGGATTTAACTGCCGTGCTTCAGGCCTTGACACAAGCTCCCTTTGAACCTGCAGCCAAAGCAGAACTTAAAATTTGTCTTGAAAAAACAGTTTTTGGTCACATTTACATCTGTGAGATGAGTATCCAAACTCCAGGCTTTGTCTTCTAAACCTTCTTATCTGTTTTTCCACAAAGACAGGGTGTCCTTGCAAACAAATCCATGTTTCTTGCCTAAGGTGGCTTCTGAGTCCAACATAAACCAAGTCATTAATCTACTAGTTTTCTTTCCCAACTTTTCAGGTAAGGGAGAATATATGCTCCACATTTTAGATGTGCATAGACATCTTCACTTTTCTCTTCATAGAACCAAAGACTTCAGAAAATCTAACCAGTTGTTTGTTTTCTTTTCTCCTAGTAGATTGGGCAAACCTGTATCCAAAGTTACAATGGCTAGATGTTAACTGAATGTATCTTTGCCCAAGCTTGTAGAATTTATCTTTGCCCAAGCTCCTAGAGTTCATTCCGTGAGGTCTGTGGCAGTTTCTTCAGTCTTCTGGTCAAGGACTTACTTAGATGACATTTGTTTAGCTGCAACTTGGACTAATTCTCATACCTTTATTGCTCATTTCAAAGTAGATTTAATTTTTCCAGCAACAAGAGTGGCGTTTGGCTCTGCAGTACCTTGGAATATCCTTCGATGAGGGCCTGCCAAGGTTATAGTAGCTGGGGACTCTGTCCCATCAGTTGAGGAATGAATGGAAAGGACAACATAAGATAAAAAAATTATGTATTCACCATAATGTTCCATCTGTGTTGTTCATTTTTATTCTTCCTCAACTTCCTGTCCACCTGGCCCCTTCCTTTGCTTCTGGAAAGATCTAAGAGTTATACAGTAATCTCTGTTCCTTGATTGAGCTCCATATTCCTTTTTCCTTCTATCTTTGTTAATTTCTGCAGTAGGTTATCCCTTTATATCTAGGAACAGCAAACTCGGTCTGAGGTATGTTAGGTTGGTGGGGCATTATGGGTAAAGGGAGGATGTCGAGAGTTCCTGAGTCAGATCCGAACTCATCAGTTGAGGAAGAATGAAAATGGACAACACAGATGGAATGTTATGGTGAGTGCATTATTTTTTTTTTTAGAGAGAATACTGTAAGCACACATTCTTTTTTGATGGTGGTTTGATTTCATGAGGGATAAGTGGGCTTGGAATAAATGTCTCTGGGGTGACATTGGCTCTGAATTTATTTGCTAGTATGCTGGCAGTATTCACTGGATCAGAAAAGTTAGTACTGTTATGAATAATCTCTGAGCATTGCTGGGTATTATTATTTTTTGACATAACTAGCAAATTAATTGTAGTTGTTGTGTGCTTCTTTAGCTGGTCTGAATTTGTTTAATGCCTTTTTTTATATAAATTTAAAATTTCTTATCTGTTTGTTTGATCTTCTTAATGGGGGTATTTTGCTTTACTATATTTATTTATTTATTTACATTTGTTGACCGGGAGTGTCCGACTGGACATAGGTCCATTTTCAGCGGAGGCCCGGGGAGAAAAGCTCCACAGTTAAAATAAACAAAGTAGCTACATTGGATTACATAGCGATTAACAATTTAACATAGCAATTACTTACAACATATTTACAGATGAAGAACATAGTACATCAGTAGACAACTAGAATCTTTATCAGTGAAGTACATAACAGACATTAACAAATGTTACAATAAGAAGTTCCTGCTGTATAATAAGTACTAGGCTTATGAGCATCTGAGCTTGCTATAATCAAGGTAGTTAGTGGGGTAGAAAGAAAAGTAGTGGTTGGACAGGGTGGGTGATATTAGAGTGGGAGTTGCATGGGCATAGCCAGCATGTTTTTAGGTGCGCTTTTAGTAAAGTTTTGAAGTGGGTGCATGATGGTACGGTGGTAATTGTGGGTGGAAGGGAGTTCCATAATTTGGCTGTGGTGCAAGAGAATAGTGCTTCACCAGCAGAGTTATTGGCTTTAGTCATCTGCAAGTGATTTTTGTTGTTGGATCTTAGTGGTCTGGTGGTGCGATAGGGTTTGAGTAGATTCTGGAGGGATGGGACATTTACTGGATGGTTTACTAGTTTGTGGGCGAGTGAGAGTTGATACACTGAAGGAGGTGAGGGGAGTTCAAGCCAGCCCAGTTCAGCAAGTGAGAGACAGTGGTGACTATGCTAGGATGCCCCTGTGGCAAATTTGGCGATTTTGTTGTAGCAGGTCTCTAGCTTGTTTAGATCGCATTGCCTTAGGTTGGTATATATTGGAGAGGCATAAAGTAGGGTGGAGATAAGGTGGGAATTTGCTATTGAAATCTTTGCTGCTTTGGTGAGAAGTTGCTTATTTATGTATAACGCTCCTAGTTTTTTAGGACTTTTTTATGGTCATGGATATGTGAATGTCAAATTTTAGTTTATTGTCCATTTCCACTCCTAGCAATTTGGTGTGTTCAGTTGGGTATATAGTGGTGTTGTCTTTTGCTGTGATGTTAAAGTGAGAGTTGTTTTGAGTATGTTTGGTGGGTTGGAAGATGAGTAGTTTAGTTTTGTTTGGGTTGAGTATTAATAGGGCATCGGATAACCAGGTTTCAACAGAGGTGTGTGACTTTTTGCAGTTTGGGTAAGGACTGGGCTGAGCAGATGATGGGTGAGTCATCTGCGTATTGTATGAGTGTGCCATGTTTGGTGGCAGAGGCTAGATTATTGGTGTAAACAGAGAAGAGTAGAGGTCCAAGGATGGATCCTTGGGAAACCTGTATGGAGGCAGCTAGTTGTGGAGATGTGTCATTCTGCCATACAACGGATTGCTGGCGGTCAGACAGGTGATTCTGAAACCAGTTGGTGACTGATTGAGAGAAGGATAGGTTATTGAGGACAGAGATAAGTTGTTTGTGTGTATATAGGTTTAGGTGTCTCTTCCTTTTATTATATGGTATATTAATGCTCAAGGGCCACCATGCTGTTTTACTTTTAAACCTCCCCATTCATTTATATCTAGTTGGAACTGACAGTTTAATACATTTGTCCAGGTGTGAGTAGAACTTATTTATGTAACTCTTTGCAGTATGAGCATTATGGGTAGTACCTTTATACTCAGATTTAGTGACTTCATCATAGAATTGCAGGAGATTTTGATGGAGAAGGTTAATAGCTTATGGTCTGACTTTACCATTGAGAAGGGATACTTTGGGGGATGATACATATAGATGCTAAGTTTGTTATGACCAGGTTAAGTATATTCTTTTATGTAGTGGGTTCATTCGCAGTATGTTCCAGGGAGTTCTTGTTTTTAAAATCGAAGGATTTTTGTGTGGCAGTATAGGTCCCCTAATTAATCACTGGGTAGTTAAAATCACCTAGGATAACAGCATTCCTACTTATGAGTTCATCAAAAGTACTTAGGAATGTTGTGTTATTTTAGCAAACATAGAGGGGAGTGCTATAGTATGCTATGATCTGATAGCTGAGCTTACTTAAGCATGATTTGAACCCCTATATGCGCTACTTGCAGGTCTCTAGGTATTTATTTTGGATACGCCACTGCAGTTTCCATCAGATGTAAATGAGTGGTAAGCATAAAATCCAGGTATTGACAGAGTGCTCTCTGAACATTTAAACTAAGTTTCTGTACCAGCATATGCATGGATGTATTCCAAATGCAGGAAGGCCTCAATGTCATGCAGTTTGTTTAGACTTGCAACATTAAGGAGAATCACCTTAATATTATCCAGTGGTTGATTTGTTTTGGATGTTAGGTTGGAAGCCACAGTGGGTCTTGGAATGACAGGTACAAATCATCCTTGGCAAAACAAGTACAATTGTCAAGCACATCCCATGCTGACACATAATAGATCCTCCTAGCTTGACATCAGGTGCTTAACCAGTTGTTAAAGCCAATCATTTTTTTCTTTACATCTCAGCATCATCTTTAGTGATGGAAGGATTCTGCTCATTACTAGTGTTTTTTTCTGCATTTTGACATGCATGGAAAGCTGTGTCATCACCATGACCCCCTTTTTTCCATTTTCTACACAGAGTCGGGGTGTCATGTCAGCTGTTGCCAGCTGTCTCTTGATTCAGTGCCACTCTCCTAACTTCCTCCACAGCCATGCCTGACTGTTGCAAGTCTTCTGCCACACAATCCACCCATCCACCTCTTTTCTGGAAACACATGTCTCCTCTTGCCTACTTTCTGTCTTTCCCAAATCCTCTCCACCAGATTGTGTTCTAATTTCTGCACATGTGCCAGAACTGCAATAATTTGATGTCCTTCAAGAATGCAACTGCAGTCATAAATATGGGTTGTCCTGCCTCAGGCAGCCCTCGGTCGGCCGAATTCCAAAGTCTGGGTCCGGCGTCGGCTGGTGTCACCTCCTCTCCGGCAACGGCTGGAGTATAAAGGCATCGGCCGACGCCATCTTCTTCAGTCTTTCTTGCCGCTCCTGTATTTTCAGTACCAAGTCATCTAAAGAACATTTATTCTTGCCTCAGCCGATGTCAGAACAAATTGAGAAAGTTAATAATTGTTTGTCTTGTGGTAAACAAATACCTCATAAGGACTTCCATTCTCTCTGCCTTCCTTGCCTGGGCCCAGACCACGGCCTGTGCTTGCTTTAAAGCGCACTCTCAGGCGCGGGCAGAATTCGCGAGACTTTTTGAATCATTTGATATCATGCCGTCGCCTCTACCGACAACCCAATCTGCTAAAAAAATGCAAGGACCAGGACCGGCATCCACGGCCCGCGTCCACTGCCGATGCTACTCCCCAATCCTCGGCTAGTGCTCTGGTCCCCTCGCAAGTGGTAGATCAACCGCTCCAGGCCGGCGACACAGCGTTAACACGACCTTCGGTCTCGGAGATCTCTCCGGTGCCGGTTGTGGATTTTCCCCCGGAAACCGAGGTTCTGGATCTACCCGACACCATTCCTGTGGACAAGGTAACGCCTGCATGTGGGGCTGCTAGGCCTCCTGTTTCCATGTCCATCAGCCAAGCGCTGCATGCTGCCGCCAGCCAGTCAGGCCAAGGCCCATCCTAAACCTGCCCAAGCCCCTTCATCTGATAAGCAGATCATGTCTCTGGCTGCAGATCTTATTTCCCTTATCAGGGGGTCTCAGCCTCATCGGACAGGGTTCTCAGCCACCTGCAGAAAAAAGCCTAGAACTGAGCAGGCGGACGACCTCTCCTCGGATGAAGCCTCTGGGGATTCAGAGCATTCTGATGCCCAAGAAGAACCCTTCCAGGCCTACGAGGACTCTGATGCTGAGGAATCAATTCCCTCTGCCCCCTCCAGAGGATTTCTCTTTTGGTGAAGTCCTGCCATGAGGGAACATTTTGAATGGCAGGGTCAGGAATTTTCTGACTCCAGGAAAAGGCACTTTCCTCAAGCTTCCCAGCACAGACCTTGGCTATCCCTCCAGTTATGGATGTTTTGGATGATGTTTACTCTGACTCCAGTGCCAACCCTGATTCTCTTCCTCCTGCTCCTGTCAAGCGGACAGATATTACAGGGTCCCTGACACTCACAAGAACCTTTTAAAGGCTCACTCTGTGGACCTAGAAACTATTTCACAGGGCCCCAAGGGAGTGGCTTCCTCCTCTGCCAAAACCCACTGCCAGCTGACAGGAAGCAAGGTCCCTGGAGAGATAGGGTAAAAAGTATATACCTCTACTACTTTAGCCATGAGGTCTCTTAACTGCCTTTTCACATGTTTCAGTACCAAGATTTTCTCTAGATGATTTACAGAAAAAGTTATTGATAAAAGGCACTGCAGGATCATATTCATAACACTCAGCAGGTTAATAACCATTTTCTGCAGTGTGGTTATGATGCACTGGAAGCTTCATGTAGGCAGCTATGACTGGGGCTATAATCGTAGACATGCTTGGTTGAAGGATCAGTCTTTGCCTGACCATGTTAAAGTAAAGTTACTGGATGCACCATTGGAAAAACAAAAGCTTTTGGTGCTACTGCACAAGATGTATTGCCATAGAGGAAAAAGCAAAGTCAGTACAGACAGTCAAGGATTTCCTTCAGGTTCAGCCACCCAGATTCAGCAGGAAACTGGCCCTCCAGAATTGGTCCTTCCCGGCTCTGACAAGTTTCAAAGGGAAAAAGCAGACGTCGAGGTAGAGGGCGACAATTCAGCTGCACCACAAGGACAATCACAATGACAAAGGTTCAAAGAAGCACCTTGGAAAATTAGGCTTATTCTCACAAAACTGGCATATCTTAACCAAGGACAATTGGATTCTGGATTTGATAGACAAGGGTTACAGATTCCACTTCCACACATTACCAATAAAACAAGGCATGCCAAACCTGCCACATCATCAAATGCAGAGGCACTCACTCAAGTTTCCAAGCTATTAAGTATAAAAGCAATAGAAAGGGTTCCTCCTCAGGAACAAGGCCAGGGATTTTATTCAAGATTGTTCCTTGTTCTAAGAAAAGAAAACAAGTGGAGACCCATACTGGACTTGTCAACTCTAAACACTTTTCTCATTGTGCCAAAGTTCAAAATGCTGGCGTTGCAGCAACTTCTTCCCATGTTGGGCAAGGGGTCTTGGCTGGTCACTCTGGACCTCAAGGAGGCATACCTGCATGTCCCAATCAGACAAAGCTGCAGAAGATACCTCAGATTTCTTGCAGGGACAGAGCATTATCAATTCTCAGCATTGCCGTTATCTACTGTGCTTATCCAGCATGTTCACGAAATGCCTGGCATCAGTAGTGGCACACTGCAGACTGCAGGATTCAAATATACCTACTTGACTGTCTCATACAAGCAGACAACAAACAAACCTTAAAAGGGAATTTGGACTATGTCATGCATCTGCTGCAGGCCTTGGGATACACAGTCAACATTCAGAAGTCAAACTTACTATCATCCCAACAAATTATATTCCTAGGAGCCAAACTGGACACTGAAAAACAAATGGCCTACCTCACAGAGGAAAAACAGCAGCATTTACCAGAGTACTTCAAAGGCCTAGCAAAGCTTTCCCAGCTGACTGCAAGGAAAATCCTGCAGGCCCTGGGCTTCATGGCATCTTGCATCCTTCTGATACCTTTGGCAAGGCTTCATATGAGAAAGCTGCAATGGTATCTAAAAAACTTATGGTCTCAACACAGCAACAGCCTAAAGGACATAATCCCACTTATTCCATGTCTGCAAAAGGAATTTCTATGGTGGGCTCAAGCCAGTCAACTAAACGGAGGCATGCCTTTCAACAGACCTCAGGCAGACCAAATGATAACAACAGACGCCTCAGACCATGGATGGGGGGGGCGCACATGAAGGGCAGATGCATTCAAGGTCTTTGGATGCCAAAGGAAAGACATCTGCACATAAACCAAAAGGAGATGTTGGTAGTGGTACATGCCATCGAGACTTTCGAAAAAACACTAAGACAGGGACATCTGCTAATAAGGACAGACAACACTACTGTCATGTGGTACATAAACAAGCAGGGAGGCACTCATTCTTACCCCCTCTGCAGACTAACAATGCTTCTCTGGGAAAAATCCCTGAGCTTGAGGATACATTTACAATCCCAGTTTGTACCAGGCAAGGACAATGTACTGGCGGACAATCTGAGCAGAAATTTCATGGATCCACACGAATGGATGCTGCACCCTCACATTTTCTCTCAGCTGGCAAGGGCATGGGGAAGACCGGACATAGATCTTTTTGCTTCCCACTTAAATCACCACCTGGAAAAGTTCTGCACAAGGACTCACCACCCTCTAGCTTGGAAAACGGATGCTCTCTCCTTCAGCTGAAATTCTCTAAAAATTTATGCATTCCCTCCCCTGCCTCTGCTGACCAAGGTGATACCGAAGATCAAAGCAGAACAGCCAACAGGCATCTTGATAGCTCCAGACTGGCCGAGGCAACACTGGTACCCATTACTATTGACCATAACTCAGACCAAGCCATGGCCTCTGACCCTATGGCCCCTGCTCCTAACTCAACACAATTACAGGACTGTATATTAAGACCGGAAAACATTGCATTTGACAGCCTGGAGGCTACCATGACTTCAACACCAAGCTCTCTTTCCAAATCTGTTCAAGAGATCTTGATGAGACCTTCCACCAGAAAAACCTATTCAGCCAAGTGGAAGAGATTCAGTATCTGGAATGCCAACAGGGGTCAGGACACAGCATTACTGAGTATACCTCAAATATTAGAATACTTGGCAGAACTATTTCATACTGGACTCTCATACTCCTCAATAAAGATTCATGCCTCAGCAATCTCAGCAAAATACAACTGTGACCCTCCAGTTTTATCCTCTGCTAAGACAGTTTCTAAGTGGAAGAATATTAAACCTCCCAGAAAACAGCCAGTACCTGCATGGGACCTCAACTACGTGTTGGAAACACTAACTCTCCCTCCATTTGAGCCAGCAGCAACCTCAGTAATGCAATTTCTGTCATGGAATACGGCTCTCTTATTGGCAGTCACCTCTCTAAGTAGAGTTTTGAAGGTACAGGCACTCATGGCAGTGCCCCCCTTCCTCATTTTTCAGCAAAACAGAGTCTCTAAGAACCAACCCTACATTCATGCCAAAAGTAATTTCCAGGGTGTCTCTAAATCAAGCTATTCATCTACCTGCATTCTTTCCCAATCCTCAAAATAAGGGGGAAAAACTTCTGCATGCTTTGGACATACACAGGCAATTACGCTACTACTTGAACAGAACTAAGGCCACCAGAAGGTCTGATCAGCTGTTTGTAGCCTATGCTGCTGGAGTACAAGGAAAAGCAATCTCCAAGCAAACAATTTCAAAATGGATTGGACATTGCATCAGATTTTGCTACTCTTTCCATGGAAAAGGTGTGCCAGCCAATATCAGGCCACATTCTACCAGAGCTATAGCCACTTCCACAGCTTTTCTAAGAGGAGTGGCAACAAAGGACATTTTAGAAGCTGCTACATGGAGCTACTCCAGATCCCTAGCAGGCTTTGCTTCGGCAGTCCTGCAGGGGATTTTAGCTACACCATCCTTGTCTTAGTTCCATCCACACACAGCTTGGCTATGGTACTCAACCCATATGTTATGACTGCAGTTGCATTCTTGAAGGACATAGTACAGTTTTGTACCTACCATAAATGTAGATGTCCGATAGATATGCAACTGCCACCCTCCTACCCCTCTGTATCCTTCTTTTTTGGGTCCCTACCCCTCTTCCCTTCAGCTGGGGGTATCTCCTATGGTGTATCTGTTTATTACTGTTGTGCATGTTTTGGATTATTTTATCCATTTACCAAATTTAGCCTTCCAAGGAGGGCACCTGGCATCTGGGGCAAGAAACACTGAAGAAGATGGCGTCGGCCGATGCCTTTATACTCCAGCCGCTGTGACGTCGGAGAGGAGGCGACACCAGCCGTCGCCGGACCCAGACTTTGGAATTCGGCCGACCGAGGGCTGCCTGAGGCAGGACAACCCATATGTTATGACTGCAGTTGCATATCTATCGGACATCTACATTTATGGTAGGTACAAAACTGTACTTTCTCATTGACCTTTTCTGCAATTGGAGCTACTTTGGCTTCCACTCTGATGTCCTTATTTCTTCTTATGTTCCACAGTGGGCATCTTACCACCCTTCTCAGACACTTTATCTCCATCATCTCTCGCTTCCTCAGTTTCTCTGCCTTTACTGCCCAGGTTTCTGTACCATACAGTAGTACTGGTGACACCACTGTTTTGTACACTTTACTTTTCAGCTTCTTTGGCATTTTTCATACACTACTCCTGACGATCTGTAAAGTTGGCTGCAGTCACTCTGATTCTAGATTTGATCTCCTCATTCAGACTTCCCTTCTCCTCAACCACCCCACCCAGATACTTGCAGCTGTTAACTTGTTCCACTATCTTCTCTTCTATCTCATTTCTCAGCTTCTACCGATTTCCCCTATTTGTTGCCATAACAACTGCCTTATCTGTACCCATTTTCATCCCATGTGCCTTCAATTTTGAACTCTACTCCTCTATCCTTTGCTGAAGATCTTGCTTAGAGTCTGCCTGTAATGCCACATCATCTGCATACAGCAACTTTGCTTTGTTGATCTGTCCTCTCCAGCATGTTTGCTAATGTAGTCTATCACCGCTGTGAAAACCAATGGGCTCAGAGCTGAACCATGATGCACACCCATTCCCACTCCCACTCTGAACCCCTCTGTGATACCGAACACTGTTCTTACTGAAGTCATTGAGTCATTGGTGTCGCTCATCTGGTCAGGATAAAACAGACAAACATTTGTGGGTTCAGTTCAAGCAGCTTTATTGCACACAAACACGTCAGGAATGAGGCTTTGTAGCTTAAACTTAACTTATAAACAGACTGACTACCACATTCATACATATTAACACTCTGCTGTTCTCTCAAAATAGCACTGCTGCCTGCACGTGCTTACATCTGTAAATGCTTCTTAAAGGTACATACACACGCTTTGTTCTACAATTGGCTCCTTGTACATAGCCTGTTGTGTCTAGGGCAGCTTCTGTGGGGTTTTCTTCATTCAGAAGTTGCTGGAAGTACTCCTTCTATCTCTCTTTGATGCACTGTGGACTGGTGAGCAGGTTGTTGCTGGCATTTTTCATGAAGGGTGTCTGATGACTATCTTCTTTACCTTTCTGTCTTTACTTTGCAACCCGATAAAGTTTATTTCTCCCATCTAACATATCACTTCCTAAAAGCTGGTAGAGTGCCTCTGATGTCTTGTTCTTTGTTAATGCAACTCCTCTTTTAGCCTCTTCATTAGCCAACCAGTATTCATTTTTAGCCTGGACTGTCTTTTCTATGTCCCATTTTTTCTTGCACACCTTCTTTCTTTTGATGACTTCCTGGACTTCTGCTTTCCACCACCAGGTTTCCTTGTGTACCTTATTTCCATTTCTGGCTGCGCCTCTGTCTGTTCTATAGCCCTCACATATGCTGTTTTGAGGTACTTTCATTCCAGTTCAGCTCCACCTATTTCCTCTTCTTCCTGAAGTGCTAGTAGCCTGAATAATTCCTTGAACTCCTGTGCTTTCTTTCCAGTCAACTTCCACATCTTTAGCTTAGTCTATGTTGACCTTAGAGCCTTCTCTGATGACTGTTTGCAGATGATTGTCGCAACTAGTTGTTTATGCTGTGGGCCAACTGTTTTCACTGGGATGACTTTGCATTCATTGACTCTACCCCAGTGCCCTTTGCTTACTAGGTGGAAGTCAACCTGAGTTGCATGTTGGCCATGCTTGTATGTGATCTTGTGACTGTCTCTCTTGCTGAACCATGTGTTGGCTACTGTCAAGCCATTTGCCAGACAGAAGTCTAGAATGGCCTGTCCTTCTTTATTACTTTTGCTCCACCTATGTCCTCATATCCTGTTCTGTCTGTCTTGATGCGTGTGTTCTGGTCAGCCATTAACACCAATTCCTGTTTTCCTGCTTTATCTAGTTGGTGCTGCAACTGCTGTCTGAATGAGCTCTTTTCTTCAATATCACAACCCTGCTGTGAGGCATAGGCTGAGATTATGAATAGTACCCTGTCTGTACAGTGGAGTCTGATTGCTACAGGTTTGTACCTAATTCTGATGACATCCCAAATTGTTTTCTGAAGCCTGTCTCACACCACTATTCCAACACCATCCTCTAATCTATCCTCCCCCTGAGTAATAGACTGTGGATCCCAAGCCATTGACTTTGCTGCACTCCCCTTCCATCTTCTCTCCTGAATACATAGAATGTTCAGCCAGCCAACTCATTACCATCATGTAAACCACTTCCAAGCTGCATCTTGTTAGTAAACCTACATTGAGTGTAGCAATTCTTAGTTCATGTTTGGCAAATAGATTTTGCATCCAGCTTTCACTCAGAGGAGCTACCTGCCAGTAGCTTATTGACCCATGGCTAGTGGGCTTTGTGCTGGGTATAGACTGGCCAGGAGAGGCATATACGCCCCTCGCAGTGTTAGCATGTGTCCTTAGCGTAGGTTGGAGAAGGCTAGGCCCTCAACCCATTTATCAATGCCAAATACCTATGCCTATTTGGAGACATTAGTCAGCACAACCCAAATCACTTACAGCCATATTTTACATTGTCAAGTGGCTAGCCCTGACACAGCAAGCAGTCAGTGATTTGTGTTCTCGTATCTTGAGGATACTGATTATCATAGTTGTTATCCAAAGCAGTTGGTCTATATATTTCTTTCCTGTGTAGATACCATCTAGAGTCTGTGCTGCTGCCCACAACTCCATTCTTGGGTGAGTTTGAGATGGAAACACGCAACATAGGTTTGGGAGGTGGGAGAAAACCCATAGAGACACAGGGAGAACATGCAAACTCCATACAGGTAATGGCCGAAGGTCATGATCAAACCTTATACATGGGAGACGAACATTAACCATTTAAAGGGATCTAAACTTTGTCAGCGACTCTAACAAAACATGCTGGATAGACAGATGTGTGTCAAAGATTGCACCTTCTTTGGAACAGGCTTTCTGTTCACATTAAGCAGAGCCATTCCCTGGCCCTCTTCAAATGCAGTTTGGATCAATGGATGGGGAATCAAAAATTTACACCTGGGTAATGCCTATATCCATTATGGACAATGGCAGTCTGTAAGATGCTCAAGGCGTAGGTACAAACCCATGGCATCTTCTTGCCCATAGGGGTCATATATTGGGTAAGATCTGGTTATATTGGCTAGGCTTGTAAGGGCTTTTAAGCCATTAGCCTAGTAATCTCCTATGAACCTATAATTCCAGCTGGTGCCTGTCATGTCTCTCTGTATATCCCCCAGTATTTTGTGCACCAGGTAGTTTACCTCAACATGGGCCACCACCATGCCATACTCGTATTTGTCTAGTTTAAGGGTCCTCGGTGCATTTGTAACATCAGCATTCTTGGCTACTGAGAGACAGCTCACTGTCACCCCACTGTTGTCTAGCCTCATTAGGGTGAAATCCATGTCCTTAACTAAGTCACCAATCACTAGCACATTTCTGTTTTTGTTTGAAGACTGTTTTGGTGTAATAGATCTAGAGTATGCTGTTTCCTGGTGACTCCCAGTTGTGTTATCAGTGTTGCAGTTCTTAGTTTATGCTGCACCTTGCACCTACTAGTTATTTAATGCTTGGGCAAGGATTTTAATGCCTCATCATATGGTAATTTAATTTGGGTATATGTAGTGTGTTGTGCAGATGAGTGATCCTCACAGGATGTGTTTGTTGCGAGTATGGCATTGAATTTGACTCTCATAAAAAGATAGTGATGCGTTAAGTAAAAGATCATTATTTGTGATAATCATGCAGCTCTTGCATTACCTGAGTATATCAACTGCTATGAAGCTGGCAAGAAAGGATAGGCTAGTTGGCAGACCTTCCATTTTGAACTAAGAGCACAAGATGTGTCAGGGAAGAATAAGAAAATGTAGTCTTGGCTCCTGGATTAAACTGTAAGTTTAAAAAAAATAGTAGATAGTAGATATAAATACATTAAGGTTTGAGCAAGAAGTTAACGGTATGCAGTATATTTTCTAGTCTAGCTTGAATATAATGTTAATTTGTTGTTAAGTGGGAATAAGAAAAGATAATAGTGTTTTGTCTCCTAATTAAGGTATTGATTCAAGGTAAAATAACATAGATAAAATTTGGGTTGAAGCACTAAAACAAGGTTATTGTTTTTCTTTCGGCTTTTCCCAGTTAGGGGTCGCCACAGCAGAACTTCAGTTCGCTAATGATTGGCAGTTGATTTTTATGGTGCCAAGGTGCCAGCCCAATGCCCAACCTTCAACAAAGGCACGTCCATTCATGCATGTCTTTCGAATGCCATTCGACCAGGGGGCGGGCATGCAGACTCCACACAGAAGACACTCCAGCAGAGAATCAAATGAGATAACCTCTTGCTGTGGTATGGAGTAAATAATCTGGCCTAGACTGCCTATGACATCAGCTTAGAAGTGCAACAGTGTGCCGCAGTTTTACTGTATGGTTTGCTTTGTTTTAATTAGAAGGTGGAGTTAACTAAGATTCCTAAGAGAGAATTTGAAACTGAAATTATCAGTGTCCGCCATACAGTGTTGTGTGGCATTGCATGAACGGTCCCTTTATTGTTACACCAAGGA
This sequence comes from Protopterus annectens, assembly GCF_019279795.1. Classification (NCBI taxonomy): domain Eukaryota; kingdom Metazoa; phylum Chordata; order Ceratodontiformes; family Protopteridae; genus Protopterus; species Protopterus annectens. Next base: position 20,219,333 of record NC_056751.1, on the reverse strand, counting down.
GTAAAAATAAAATAAAAAAAAAAGCAGCTAGAACACCAGCCATTAATGTCCACACCTCAGAAACAGCAGCAAATCATTCATTGCCACAGAAAAAAGCACTTCTGCCCTCAGCAGGTATACACTCTGACCAGAAAACCGACCAAGCTGTAATTTAATTTAAAGCTGAATGTAAAGGTTGGAAGAAGAGTTTAGCAAACTAGAGATGATATCTAACAAATTAACAAAAGAGAAAACTTGGTGTAACAACATGGACAATCTGTTAATCAGAAAAGCAGCCAGGTAACTGTAAAACATGCAATATAAGTGATTTTTAGTCATGCAGACTGAAACTACAATTTAATGTAAGGAAGTGATAAAGTCAAGTGTAAAATAAAATCATAGGGAGAACACTTAGTTTAACTAGAGGGAGATACAATCTGATATAGTAACAGCCAAGCAAATGCTTAAACCAAAGCCAGCGACTTTAGCCAAACGCTATAAACAATGTTGTAAAGTTTATATAAAATAAGCTATAAAATACATAAAATACTAAAATAACAATGCATGCAAATTGAAGCAAGTACTTTCTTGATTTTTGTAAGTAATAATTTCTAATTTCTTGCTATACTTGCTGTTCTGTAGTTCCTTACCTAAGTAACAGACCATTCTCATCTGATAAAGAATGAGAGCATGTCAAAGAATCATAGACACAGCTATATTGCCTTTGGGAAAATGGCATGCTTGAGATAGGGGAGTGGGAGGGGGTCAGGAAGGCAGGAAGTTGATTAGGATGAGGAAGAGGGGTTGTGTAAGGGTTGTGTAGATAGAGGAAGAATATAAAAAGCCACAGATAGCTAGGCATGATGTGTTTTCAACAGCATAGCAGGATGAGCTGAATACCCACCCTTGCACTCTTTTTCATAACAGCACGAAGAGGTGTAGCTAGCACAAGGTGAGATGTGGTAAGTGTTGACTAATATGACTAGATAGGTGCTTGCTGACCCATAAGGATGATTGCACTAGAAGTTGGGAAGGAATTTCCTGATTTTTCTCACTGAGTTTTCATGTTTTTTGTCTTTCTCAGCAAGTGGTAGATAGGTTATGTAGGTGTCGAAGCCATGAAGGCCAGGAGGGCAGACTTGGAAGACTAAAATTGCAAAGGAGGATGCTTGGTCTGGGGAGGGGTGCAGGCGTGAACAGCTTGTTCCTTTTCAAAGTGGGCCCCCCATGGTGTAGTGGGCAGGTGGGGGGGTCAAAGCCTGGAGACCCACATGTTTCAGATCCCCTTAAGCCACTCATATCTGGCTGAATGGTTACAGGGGACTGTCGGTGTGTGGTTGTAGATCCCTTCAGTTATTGGTGTTGGTTGAGCATGTGCATGGACTGTGGTGGTATGTTATGGCTTGTTGATTTGACTTACTTCCAAGATGTCCTTCAAGAATGCAACTGCAGTCATAACATATGGGGTTGTCTTGCCTCAGGCAGCCCTCGGTCGGCTGGATTCCAAAGTCTGGGTCCGACGTCGGCTGATGTCGCATTTCTCTCCAACGTCAGAGCGGCTGGAGTACATAAGCATCAGCCGACGCCATTTTCTTCAGTCTTTCTTGCCGCGCGGTGCCCGAAGCAGAAGCAGTTCGCAAGTGCCGGTCGGTCAGCTCATGTATTCTTCGATTCCGAAGTCATCAAAAAAGCTAAGTACCCCATTGGGGACCTTTTCTTGCCTCAGCCGATGTCAGAAATTACTGAAAAAGTTAACAATTGTCTTTCTTGTGGTAAAAAAATACCTCATAAGGATTTCCACTCTTACTGTCTTCCTTGTCTTGGTCCAGACCACGACGTCTTGGCCTGTGTAGCCTGTGCTCGCTTCAACAAGCGCACTCTCAGGCGCCGGGCGGAGTTCTCTGAAGTTTTTTTTCGGCGAAAAATTTGCTGATACAATGCCGTCGGAACTTCGCAAACTCCCAAGAAACGGAAAGACCGGGACCGACATCCTCGGCCTGCGTCTACCACCGACTCCACGCCAAAACCTACCGCGAGTGCTCCGGTTCCCCCTGAGACGGTTATTCCACCGCTCCGAACCGAAGACACCGCATTACCGATGACTCCGATTCAGGATATCACTCCGACGCCAGTTATCGATTTTCCTCCGGATACCGAAACCGAGGAAATGCCCAAGACCATTGCTGTAGATAAGGTCACTCCTGCACGTGGAGCTGCCAGGCCTCCTATGGCCATGTCTATTAAGGCCTACACTAGGGCTAAGGCAGCCAGCAAGACCAAGCATCTTACTGCTAAAGCTTTACCTCAGCCTACTCCAGAGACACAAATCATGACTATGGCTGCTGACTTAATTTCTATGATTAGAGGTTCACAGGCCCATCCTGAGAGAGGATCCCAGCCTCCTTCTGATAAAAGGCCCCGGGTTGAACCTCTGACCCTATTCCTTCAGATGAAGATTCTGAGGACTCTGTCCACTCCGATGGCCAGGAAGAGCTCTTCCAGACCTATGAGGACTCGGATGCAGAGGATTCCATCCCCTCGGCCTCGCCTCCTGAGGATATTTCTTTTGGGGAAGTTCTGCATACCATGAGGGAACATTTCAAGTGGCAAGGCCAGGAATATTCTGATTCCAGAAAGCGCCCTCGAACTTTCCTTAAAAAGCCCCAGCACAGGCCCTTAGCTATTCCTCCTGTGCTTGATGTTTTGGATGATTTATATTCTGACTCTAGTGTTACCCCTGATTCTCTTCCTCCTGCTCCAGCCAAGCCAGACAGGTATTACAGGGTCCCAGAAACACATTCCCATTTATTCAGGGTCCATACTGCTGATTTGGAAACTATTTCTCAGGGACCTAAAGGTGTTTCAGCTTCCACCTCTAAAAATCCTTTGCCCTCTAACAGGGAAGCTAGGTCATTAGAGAGATGGGGGAAAAAGGTCTACACCTCCACTACTTTATCTATGAGAGCTTTGAATTGCCTTTTTCATATGTTACAATATCAGGATTTCCTGTTAGAAGATTTACAGAAAACATTGGCCTCTCCTGATCCTTTAGACAGGAAGTCTTTGCAGGAAGCTGTACATAACTCTCAGCAAGTAAGAAATCACTTCCTGCAGTGTGGATATGATGCACTGGAAGCTTCATGTAGGGCAGCTATGACAGGGGCAGTCATTCGTAGACATGCATGGTTAAAAGATCAACCTCTACCAGATCATGTAAAGGCAAAACTTCTGGATGCACCTTTGGAAAAGAACAAGCTTTTTGGTGCTAATGCTAAGGATGTGTTAAAGTCCATCGAGGAAAAAGCAAAATCAGTTCAGACGGTGAAAGATTTCCTCCAAGTTCAACCCCCCAGATTCAGTAGGAATTGGCCTTCAAAAAAACTGGTCCTTTCCTAATCCTGAAAAATTTCAAAGGGGTAAAAACAGACGTGGACGAGGAAGAGGGCAATACAGAGGTCCTTACAGGGGACGATAATGGCAGCCAGCAAACCAAAGAAGTGACACAGGGGCTTCACCTGCCCCACAGCCACAATCTCAATGACTTTCCTCTACTTCCGCCTACCAAGGAACAAATAGAAGCTCCCTTGGGCGGAAAATTATCTCTGTTTGAAGACAATTGGCACAGATTGACAAAGGACAAATGGATTTTGGACATTATAGACCGAGGTTACAGGTTCCATTTTCATACCTTACCAAGAAAACAAGGCATACCAAACCTACCACAAAACCAGAGGGCAGAGGCTATCAAGCAAATCTCTCTGCTGACTCGGATGAAAGCAATAGAAAGAGTTCCACAACAAGAACAAGGCCAGGGGTTTTACTCAAGACTGTTCCTTGTTCCAAGAAAAGAATCTCAATGGAGACCAATACTGGATTTGTCCGCATTAAACACCTTTCTCATAGTACCAAAGTTCAAAATGCTGACTCTACAGCAACTCCTTCCCATGCTGGGCAAGGGGTCTTGGCTGATTACTCTGGACCTCAAGGAGGCATACCTGCATGTCCCTATCAGACACAGCTGCAGAAGATACCTCAGATTTCTTGCAGGGCAGAGCATTATCAATTCTCAGCATTGCCATTTGGCTTATCTACTGCACCCAGAGTATTCACAAAATGCCTGGCTTCAGTAATTGCTCATTGCAGGCTCCAGGGGATCCAAATTTACCAGTACCTGGACGACTGCCTCATACAAGCGGACGACAAATTGATGTTGACAAAAAACTTGGACTATGTCATACGATTACTTCAAGCTCTGGGATACACAGTCAACTTCCAAAAGTCAAGACTTCAGCCATCCCAGCAAATAATCTTCTTAGGAGCCAAATTAGACACAGCCTCTCAAATGGCTTACCTAACAGAAGACAAGCAAGAAAAGTTAACTCATTATTTCAAAGGTTTGGCAAAACTTACCCAGATGACTGCAAGGGGATTCCTACAGGCCCTGGGTTACATGGCATCCTGCATTCTCCTGGTTCCATTAGCAAGGCTACACATGAGAAAGCTTCAATGGTACCTAAAAAGCCTATGGTCTCAGCACAGCAACAACTTAGAGACAACCATACCGCTCATTCCATGCCTACAAAAAGAATTCCTATGGTGGGCCTCGGTAAGCCAGGCAAACACAGGTATGTCATTCAGAAAACCACAGATAACACAGACCTTGACCGCAGACGCCTCAGACCTTGGATGGGGGGGCGCACATGGAAGGCAGGTGTATACAAGGACAATGGTCTCCAAAGGAAGCACATCTGCATATAAACCAAAAGGAAATGCTGGCAGTAATGCATGCCATCGAGGCCTTTCAACACCAACTTCAGCAAGGCCATTTACTGATACGGACAGACAACACCACTGTGATGTGGTATATAAACAAGCAAGGGGGCACCCATTCTTACCCCCTTTGCAGACTGACAATGCATCTTTGGGAAAAATCACTGAGCCTAAACATTCAGTTACAATCCCAGTTTGTTCCAGGCAAGGACAATGTGCTGGCGGACAGCCTAAGCAGGAATTTCACAGATCCACACGAGTGGAGGTTACATCCGAAGATCTTCACACAGCTCACTTCGACATGGGGCAGGCCAGAAGTAGACCTATTTGCCTCTCACCTCAACCATCATCTACAAAAATTCTGCTCAAGGACATACCATCCACAAGCTTGTAAAATAGATGCTCTCTCATTCAACTGGAACTTCCTAAAAATCTATGCATTCCCACCTCTGCCACTGATGACCTCAGTATTACTAATGATCAAAGCAGAGAGACCCAAGGGGATCCTAATAGCTCCAGACTGGCCAAGACAATACTGGTATCCACTACTACGGAGCATATGTCACACCAAGAAGTGGGCCCTTCCCCAATGGCCTCTACTTTTGACTCAACACAACTTCAAAACAGTGCATCCAAACCTTCAGACACTGCAGCTAACAGCCTGGGAGATCCCATGAATAATCTCAACCTATCTCTCTCCAAGGAAGTTTAGCGGATATTAACAGAGGCTCGAAGACCATCCACCAGAAAGGTTTACTTAGCAAAATGGAAGAGATTCAGCATTTGGAATACCAGCAAGGGATATGATGCATCATTATTGAACATCCCACTCATCCTGGAATATTTGGCAGATATGCTAAAGAATGGACTCTCATACTCTTCCATAAAGATACATGCATCAGCTGTTTCAGCTAGATATAACACTGATCCGCCTGTCTTTTCACATCCTTTGCTAAGGCAATTCCTCAGGGGAATCAAGAACATTAAGCCACCAAGAAAGGCTCCAGTGCCAGCCTGGGACCTCAATTTTGTACTAGAAAAACTGACTCTACCTCCATTTGAGCCAGCAGCTTCAGTTGACTTGCAATTTCTCTCATGGAAGACAGCTTTCCTGTTGGCAATTACCTCAGCAAGAAGGGTTTCGGAACTACAGGCCCTAATGGCAATACCACCGTTCATAATTTTCCACAGAGACAGAGTTTCATTAAGGACCAACCCTACTTTTATGCCAAAGGTGGTATCTAGGGTTTCTTTAAATCAAGCAATTCATCTGCCTGCTTTCTTCCCCAATCCTGAGAATAAGGAGGAAAGACTGTTACATACCTTGGACATTCACAGACAACTTCGATACTACCTGGACAGAACCAAGACCAGTAGGAAGTCTGAACAACCTTTTGTAGCTTACGCCCCTGCAGTCCAAGGAAAAGCAATTTCAAAACAGACTATTTCAAAATGGATTGGACATTGCATCAGATTCTGTTATTCCTTTCATGGAAAGACTGTTCCAGCCAATGTCAGACCACATTCCACCAGAGCTACAGCTCTACAGCATTCTTAAGAGGGGTGCCTACTAAGGACATTCTAGAAGCTGCTACATGGAGCTCCGTGGATACATTCTCCAAACACTACAATCTCCCTCTATACTCCAGATCCAGAGCAGGCTTTGTTTCGGCAGTCCTGCAGGGTTTGATTGCCACACCATCTTTTTCCTAGAGCATTCCTCCTCCCCCAGCTAAGCTATGGTATTCTACCCATATGTTATGACTGCAGTTGCATTCTTGAAGGACATAGTACAGTTTTGTACCTACCATAAATGTAGATGTCCGATAGATATGCAACTGCAGTCGGATTTTCCCTCCCTCCATACCCCTCTATGCCTAGGGTCCACTCCTATCCCTGTTTCTCTTAGCTGGGGATATCTGTTATGGTGTATCTGTTTATTGTTCATTTATTTGTCTGGAATCCTGTTTTTGTCTTCCAATTTGATTACAGCCTTCCTTGGAGGGCACCTGGCATCTGGGGCAAGAAACACTGAAGAAAATGGCGTCGGCTGATGCTTATGTACTCCAGCCGCTCTGACGTCAGAGAGAAATGCGACATCAGCCGACGTCGGACCCAGACTTTGGAATCCGGCCGACCGAGGGCTGCCTGAGGCAGGACAACCCCATATGTTATGACTGCAGTTGCATATCTATCGGACATCTACATTTATGGTAGGTACAAAACTGTACTTTCTGCCCTTTGCACATATCTGAATATTCTTGGTTGACATTGATTGGCCTGATTGGCATTGACTTCTGGTCTGACACTGATTTAATACATAATTCAATCTGATTGGCGCAATCAATACATGGCTATGGGCTCTTCTTCCAAACAAATATGTGGTGTGGTTTGTTAAATGATGTGCATGCTTATTTTCATCCATAGACCATGGCTGTATGAAGGACTTTCAAGATGGCTGTAAAATGGGCAGCATGTTGATTAAAGCTTTCCCTGTGTGAAAACTGAGAAATTGCTAAAAAAAACAGTAAAATTATTTTGGATAAAATTAATTTACTGGCTTGTAATTACTTTGCCTGAATGTCAGCAATGAAGAAATCCAAAAAAGTGAAAGAAAATCAGTCAGGAAAAGAAAAGAAAAAACTCTGGGTGGAAATAACTTTGCATTTGTTTAACAAAAATGACTTTTAGTAATTTAGAGGAAAAATAAGTCAAAAGCATTTGACATTGTTTAAAATGAGTGAGACACTGGAAGAATGTATGCAAGGAAATGACAAATAGCTGCAAACTATGGATGAAGCTTTAAGAAGCTCTTCAGATGAATTGATAAAGCTGTAGAAATCAGAGGTTCAGGTGATGGAAGTACTGGCTGAATATGAGGCTTCTCAAGAAGAACTGTTTCAAAAAACTATACATTTAGAAGACAGAGCATGTAGAGAAAACTTGTGACATCTCCTATACCAGAGAAACTGGAAGAAATAGATTGCATTAATTTCAACTGGACTGATGTTTCTCTATAGGATTTGTTAATTTAGAGGGTATGTTGTACATACTCCAAATCTGGCCATGAGAAAGCAGCTAAGACTTACATTAGTAAAGATGCAGTCCTAACAGCACTAAGAACTGCTCTTGACAAAACTGTGGAAGAAGGGAAAAATATTACAATTAGAAACACCATAGAGTTTCTGCAAAATGATTATTCATTGTATACCAGGCAGAAGAGAAACAAGTTTATCTTGGTAGTTGGGGGAAGTCGAGAGGCAGGCAAAAAATTCAACTTTCCATATCCAGCTGTCTTTAGAATATTTTTTCCTGGGGGATCGAAGACATTTTGGATGCAGAACTAAGGCCAAAACAAAAAAGAGTTTAGCTGACAAAGAATAAGCCTTTACTCGTATTGTGATAATGTACAAAAATAAAATATCTGATAAGCTGCACAAAAAATACATAGTCAAGTCCATAGAAACATTGTCAGTGAAACCTTTTCCTTTCTTTCAAAGGAAAATGCATGAGTGACAAAAGAATCTTAGCTGACTAGAAGAATTAGGAGTACCTTGGATTTGAAGCAGAGACCACTGTTGGAAGGTTGAAATTGTTAGAAAGAAACCAGCAGCAGTCTAAAATTAGTGAACGACTGGAGTAAATGTAAAATATTAATCCCATTGGATATAGTTTAGATGTGTTAATTGCAGTCCTGCAAAAAAGAGGTGTCTTGAATTTGTTGATTGTGTTAAACTGGTGGAAGTATTCTGATGACATAAAATGGGGTTTATGTTTTAATGTTTAGAAGAGCATGAGAGGAAGTGAGGTACTAACTATAAGTAAACAAAAATATTGTTATTATTTGTATACAATTTTCATGGTGTAAATTGCATGTTACATTGCAAAGCATTTACACATAATATGCTGTCAGAAATGTTTTAAATGTGCGGCGGAGGGAGTTTTATCAGTGATTGCTGTATATGCTATATTTAATATAAAATTTGCTTTTTAATTGCAATGTAGTCAGGTTTTATACTAACATATTTAAATCAGTTAATGTTGTGATTCTGGGCTGCTGGGAGTACATAAAAATGTACTTGATCATATTTTATGTAGAATTAATAGATAATTCCCTTGATTTTATAGATGTGTATCTCTAGACTAATGCCTGTTTTGTAGATTAAATCTTTATTGATTACCAGATTTTCATTTTTACATGCTGTGTAATCCTCATACCTGGAACATTTGATATTTTGGCACTGATTAGTGATACAACTATTTACACTTGTATACTTTTACAATAATAATAAACTAGCATCATGTCAGGCAATCAGTGCTTACATTTAACTTTCAGTAACATGCCTTTGTTAAGCATGTAAACCTGTATATCACAAATAACCAGTTTCTTCATTTGCTAATGGGGAAAAAGTCATCCAGTCCCTGAAAAATTATTTTCAAGTGGCCAGTTCACTAGTTGGTTAATGGTGAGTTATATTTGGATAGTAAATGTTTAATAATGCTGTGAAGAATGATTTATTTAAATGTGTGGTGGCTTCTTTGGTCTAATTTATAACTGAGACAAGTGTGACATGTTTTATACTATGTTATATACTATGAGACTGATATCTCTAACCCTGACTGATATCTCTTTCACCTTCCTGCTCTCTCTATACTTCCCTATTCTACTGTTTTATGTCACCTATCTGTAATTAATAATTTCCTTCATAGTACTGGGAAAAAAAAAATAATTAATTCATGTTTTTTGCTCTCTGTATTTGATCTTAGCTTAAACTTACTAAATTACTCTGTAAAACTTTTGTTCTGCCCAATGTAGCCAATATATACTGTAATTCACTTGACTATTTACTATATATTGTATTCTTTGTCACTGCTGATGCTTGGAGCTTTTCTCGCCGGGCCTCTACTGAAAATGGACATATATCCAGTTAGACTAGCCTGGTTAACAAATGTAAAATAAATAAATAAATGTTGTGATACATAGTCTGCACACTTACCTGGTCTTAGCAAAACATTATTAACAAGAACTAATTTCCCAAATGCTCTTCCTTTTTGTCGTGCGGTCCTGTGACCATATAGAAGGCAACTTGAGTCTACCTGCAACTTTTCCAATCCTAGTGTCCATTTTCCATATTAAAATTAACTGTAAAACACTTATTTTATGAAAAACAGACTCGTTCTGGTTTAGGTGTAGATTGCTGTACTTTTCTGTCTAAATTTCAAGCTTTCTGAATGAGTAGACTAGGGTATAGGATTAAAGGCAAGGGTTTCTTTTGCCCTCCCACACTATAAACTTTTTCACTGTTAAAACATCCCCTAAACCTCCTGGACATAGAATCCAGATAACAAACAGCCAACTGCCTGATTAAAAATTATCTCTTAGACACACTGCGGTACTTCTTCTCTCCTCACTCATCTTGCACTTTTTCAGAAATCTTTGATACCATTGATCCTCTCTTTGTGAAAAACAATGTCCATTGCTAAGGAAAGTTTAGCATTAACTGAGACTCACCACACAAGTCATACTTACCAACACCTTAAAATGGAACACTTCCCGAAAAGTTAAACTTACAACAGAAGAAACTGTCATTAAGGAGTCATTTCATTGCTGAACTGGAGCACTGCCAGCTATCTAAACAAACTGCACCCCATACTGTCTCTGTATACTTTGGGTGTATGCAACAATATTCTTCCTAACCAGGCAGAGAAAACTTACTGATTATTCCATTTCATACGTTGCATTCATCCCCAGTTGCACCATGACACTGATATAGCTTTTACAAACTGCAATGAAATGCTCAGTCAATTTGATAGTAAACTTGCCTTTGAAAACTTGTAAGCAACTTACTTTAACTCTGTGATATTTTCTATTTTACACCAGTCATGAATGTGGTGGCTTATTTACCTGATTAACCTCCAAAATGAAACCCTTCCTGAATTAACAAAACCAAACCTAATCAGTCTGCAGGCTGTTTAGTTGTCCAGATCAGTAGAAATCCTTTGTTTCTCAGAGGTGTAGTCAAGCACCAGGTAAATGCAGTGTGAGGCAAACTAGTTTAAAGACAGGCAGTTTTTTTTTCTTTGTAGAACCCCAAAATATTTTGTAGAGGTAAAACAGTCACATAGCAACTTCAGAGTGTCCCCTTGTTGATTAGCTAAAGATGTCGAGCAAAACTGACAAGTTTAGAAAAATGTTTCATTAAAAACTAGCAGTAAAATCATTGTGTTTTTAATATTTGTAATAGTTAGACAGTGTTTGCTGAGCTGGGGTGCCTTCTGTGTGGAGTCTGCATGTCCCCCCTGTGGTCGTGTAGGTTTCCTTCGGGTGCTCCGGTTTCCTCCCACATCCCAAAGACATGCAGTAGGTGAATTGGACACACTAAATTGGCCCTAGGTGTGAGTGTGTGCGTGTGTGTGCCTTCTGTGGAAGGTTGGGCGCTGGGCTGGCAACTCGACACCGTAAAACTCCACTGCCAATCATGAGCGGACAGATGATCCGCTGTGGCGACCCCTAACCGGGAAAAAGCCGAAAGAAGACGAAGTTTCTGAAATCATAATTTTTGAAACATAAAATGCTGAACATACATCTATGAATTTAATGAAATCAATATTCACTTCTTCTGAAAGGAGAATGTTTGAAACAGAAGAAATTGTCACTGTAAATTGATAAAAAGCTAACATTTTCTTCCATATAAAAACTGAAAAGTGAACTGGACTTTAAAAAAAAAACATTTTTGCCAGGAGGCAATCCCCTCCTCCTGCACCTCTCCATATAGTGGGATTTGCCCTTACATTCCTAAATGTAAATAGGCCCATATGTAGGCTCAGGCGCTTTCTGATATATGCCAAGTGTCCAGAACGTGCTCATAACCCTCTTCTACTTATTTTGATAAATGCAGTTACTGTATGGTGTAAGAGAGGTGGTTGGGACACAAATATCAAGCAGTTTTGTTCTTTCCCCTCACATTAATCACAGTATTTTTGTTAATGACTGAGCTGCGGACTGTGACAAGTATTTGCACTAAGCAAGCTCATCACTCAGTCAACCCTCATAAATGTCATTTTGTGTCCAAACCAGTAATTTGCTGGGCTGCAGCAACCATTGATAAATATACTCCATTTTTCCTCTTCACTGCACTTATCTCTTCTAACAGTAGTTATTAGCATGCTCAGTGCATTAAAAACAAAACTGCCATCTTTGGTCTGGCCTTCATTAAGGAAACATATCCAGTCACTCATATCTCACAATGAATACTCTGCTTCATCTTTGATAATAACCTGTTTGTTGACATTTTTGTTAGTATACAGTCAGAATTGTATATTGCCTTTGGTTGGCCAACTACAAGATACTTATTCCAGTATGGTGGTTTGCTTGGGACAAACAAGAATCATCAGCAATGACATCAGATCTTAGTGTTTCTTTATTGCTTCTTCTGTTCTGAAATCTTGACTCCTCATGGCTCACATCACAGGTCCTCAGTCCAGCAAGCATGAAGGCTGCCCATTACATGCAAAGTAATAGAACAGCTCAAAACAAGATTTTTTTGTTTTTTTGCCGGGGGTGAGCCCTCATGCACCTCCAAGTGGTAAGCCCCACAACTCTCTAAATGTTAGTATGTACTTGATTACAGTTGCACAGTACTGGGGAATGGGAGTGGTGCCCATAACATTAGATGAATGCCTTGGTCATTCACTTCTTTCACTGAAGTTAGACCAAGCAAGATATTGTTGTGGACAAGCTGATTGAGGACATACATGAAAGCCTTTACTGACGCTCTAGTATGCTTTTGATTTTTCATAAACTACAGTCTGTTCTTTAGTTCCTCATGATAATCCCAGTTTGTAACACTAAAAGACCAGTTTGTGCCGGTACATAACTTGGTATAAGCACTTTGAAGTAGAACTCCTGTAAAAGTGCTCTGATTCTTGACTATGTATGTCTCTTTCTCCCCCAGTATTATTACAACTTTATTGCACTGGATTAGGATTTTATTGACCAGTTTTATTGTAGTGCAATTTACTGGAAAAAAATAGAACAGAACTGAGAAGATTAGAAGCTGCCCCCAGAAAAAAAGCTCTACTTGTAAAATTAACATGGAATGTATGTTTGTAATGTGTACCATTTCTGGCTCTCCAGCATGTAAATAACAGAAAGCAATGAGCTTCTTTTGTGAAATTCAGAAACTACAGTGAAGATGTCATTTTCATATTTTATTGAACTCTAGGCATAACAGGAGTTTTATATTCTTAATAATATTTTTAACATTGGTTTTGTATTCTACTTTCAGAGACAACGCAGATAATAGGGATGAGTGCAACGCTGAACAATGTTAATGAATTGCAGCAGTTCTTGAAGGCAGAGCACTATACCAGTGATTTTAGACCGGTATGTAAGCCATGGAGACATCATTCTCTTTCTCTACACACACACACACACACACACACACACACACACACACACACACACACACACACACACACACTATTCCCTACTGTAATGGCAAAGTATGAGTCGTGACAGTTGTGAAGCTGTAAGTTGTAATGAGTCCCTACATTATGCAGTATCAGATATGTACATTTTCCACCTTGCTCCATTAATGCTTTATTTTCCCTTCTATTTATTTTTTTGTTTGTCTGTTTATATTTGTGGATTTTCTTTAGTTCTTTGCAGTTTCAGGATAATTTTGGCAGTGCAAAGGAGCACTATGACTTGACTCATTTTTTTTAATAAATGGATTTTCACTTTAATGAATTCGTTTTAATGAACTGGATGATTTTCATCATACAAGAATCATGGCTTATTTAAGGTAAACCTTTTTTCTGTTTCATTTGATTTTTTTTAGTCAACTACCTCAATTTTTTTCCTCCTCTAGAACAAGAAATGATTAGTCCATTCTTTCCCAGTTAAAGTGAAAATGAGGTATTAGGCAGCAAACCATTCTGTGTATCTTGCAGCCTCTCTTCCCCATTAGCAACGTGTGTGCTTCACTATAACTGTTCTTGGAAGGTATCCCTTTCAGCCATCCCTGGTTTTCAGGGATGTCCTTGACTTTGACTCATATTTCAATTTTGTCCATCTTAAATCCTCCTAAAAATGACTTTTGGAGAAAAGGTGGTGAATTACACTTAATAATGTTGATAATTAGAATTATGGACTTCTTTTACTTCAGAAAATGTACATTAATTGACATTTGCTTATTCTGTCAGTGCCTCAAGTTAATAGTACTAATATTTTAAAAGTGCCCTTGATTATTTCTGGATTTGACCCTGATTTTGTTAATATCTATCCCTAATTTTTTGATAGCTATGTTGGGAGGTGCATGCTTGCTACCATGTATGTGCAACCTCCTAAGTGGCACTAGTGTGCAGCTTGGGTATGCCAAACTCCTTATTGTGGGTGATATAACCACATTCTTTCAGGTGTTGCCAGTGCAGCTAACCAAGCTGCCTTCCTCCCCCCAGGATGGGTAAGCTGGCATCAGCCATTCACTCCCATCCTCCTTACCTGGTTGAATACAAGTCATCTGGGATGCAATTAGGTTTTCAGCCTTTTGCATCATGGAGCCAGGTATTTGTTGTATATTTGATTTTACAAAGTGCATTGCTTAACTTTTTTTATTAAAAGTAAAGGTATATTTTTTCAGTTTTATGGTTTGTGTTATAGTTATTATTGGTATAAGGTTATGTGCATTGAAATCCTGTATTTATAGCAGTTGGCTTTTTCCTTTCAAAGAGTTACTGCTCAGGGTTTTGGCTATCATGGAAACATTTAATAGTGGACTTAGTTTAAGGGTAAGCAACAACCTTAATTTGATAAGCTGGTGTAGAATGATTGAAACATTATTGAAAAGACAAGGAGAGTGGCATTAGTGAGGAGGGATAGAATTAACCCATCCTAAAAATCAGTGTATATTTTGTTAAAATAAGCATTTGATCTGATGTTGTCCATTTCATTCTTCCTCACTTCTGGGTCTAGGATCCGAAATCAGATCCGATTCGGCCACTTTTACAAGACTATGATCAGAGGGTCAACTCCTCCCTCTCCCATAATGGACCACGCCTGTCAAACCATCAGATCTCATTTGACGCTGTTCTGCACAGACATGATTCATAGCTTTCAAGCGTTTTCTAAGTGGGAAGATAAGTGAATTCAAAAAATGTTTCTAAAATTTTCATAAAACTTCTTCTGTATTACTTGTTTAACATTTCTATACCTTCTAGTCTTTCTACATACATCCCCTCCTATAGTTTTCATTGATAGCTGTTAGGGACTTTCTTCTTCTTCTCCTTCACTCCGTTTTTTGTTACTGCTTTGGCACTCCCTTCTGTAGTAAAAAAAGTCTTTCTAGTTTTCACCCCTTTCTACTTTATAAGTTTTTTTCCTAGTGTGTGTGTGCATGCATATGAGTGAGTGTTGTGTGCACATGGTTGTTTGGCTTACCTGTCATCATGGCTGATAGATCAGACAAGACTATAGGGTTCAAACGATACACTTCTTGTGGGCAAAAAATTCCTAATTCCGATACCCACAAGAAGTGCGTCTGTTGCCTGGGGTCCAAACATCTGCAGGCTGACTGCTCCATCTGTGCAGCCTTGAACCCTTGAACCCTTTCGGACCATCAGAATAAGCTAATTTTAAAGGGGATCTTGCCTGCTTCTGGAGCTCAAACTCCTGTTAAACCATTGAGCTCCAAGGACCGTAAATGGACAGCCTTCTCAGCTTTCCTAGGGGCTTCTTCCCTTCTGTAGCGGAGAAAAGACTTAGACAGATCCAAGTTCCCCAGATCCAAGCAGGTCTAAAGTGCCTTCGGATCGGATGGTCCTGTTGGCTTCAAAGCCTTCTCCTGATAAATCCACGGATCTGTTGTTGACACCAGATCCATTTGTGGTCCTTGTTAAATATCCAGCATTGAGAACATCCTCCTCAGATCCTACAGAGTCAGGTCCGAGCTCTCAGAGCCGTACTCCTGTTTTGGCATTTACTATACGGCCAAACTGGAGGCTGAGCTCTCTCAACATAGGACTGGCAAGACCAGTTAGGAGGAGAAGGTTACCACACACACTATAGACCCAGTCTCACATAGTACCATCACAACCTCAAATCATACACATAAACACACAAAGACATACTCGGCCGCTCTGATCAAAAATCTACCAAAACAGCAGAGGCCACCAAAGCAGACACCCAAACAACCACCACCTCAGAACACAACACCTGCAACACATAGACCTCACAGTCAGAGTGTCAAACAGTCACAGCCCTTAAGGCCAAACACAATGCCAGACACACTAGTCATTGGTGACTCCATAGTCAGACACACTGACGTCCCGCTCACCAGACTGAGTAAGGAGAAGGTCACAGTAAGCTGCCTGTCGGGCGCTAGAATCCGCCACATAACGCAAGCACTCAGGTCTCTCAACAGCAGGTACAAATACGACTCAGTCATTGTCCACGCTGGTGTAAACGACCTGAGACGCACCTCCTTGGACTACATGAAAAGAGACATTGAGGAGCTCTCTGATTATGTAGCCCAGGCAGGTATGACCCTGACCTTGAGCAGTATCCTACCTTCACCAAGAATGATGCCACAATACAGAGATAAGATGATCAGCTTTAACAATTGGCTTAAACTCTGGTGTCATTCAAAGGGGATCCAATGTCTGTCTGCCTGGGATGACATGCTGGACAAGCCACGCTGCTTAAGGGACGGCTTGCACCTGTCACCCTGGGATTCCGGATATTGGCAAAGGCTCTTGCCACCCCATAGTGCCTTTTTAGGCAAGGCTCAAATTCTAAACCTACCACCCTAGAACACAAAAAGGAAAAAACTAAGGGTAATGCTGCTCAATGCCAGAAGTCTAAATCTCAAAATGCACGCACATGAGGCCCTTCTCAGTATGGAGAACATCGATGTCTGTGCAGTGACAGAAACCTGGTTCAAGGCTCCTGAGAGCACCCCAGCACTATCAGGTTTTACCTCTTATCATGCGTTCGGCCCCAAAATCTGGACAATACCAAGAAAGGAGGGTATCCATATTCATCAAGGACACCCACACCTCAAGACTGGTGGCAACGCACGATGCATCGGAGACCATCCAGGTGCAATTAACCATAGGCAAGACTGCTCTGCAAATTGTAGCATGTTACAGGCCACCCTCACAAACTCAGGAACCTCACATGGCCTTCCTGAAAACACTAGAGGGGATAAATTTATCACCAAACACCATCATACTAGGTGACTTCAATTACCCTAATATAGACTGGGAACACTACTCAAGCCCAAACACCCTAGCCCAAAAGTTCCTGGAATTCATAAACTCAAATGCCATGGAACAACTAGTCACCATCCCCACAAGAGGAGAAAACATACTTGATCTCATCATCACGAACATGGGAGCACAATGTTCAACACCGGAAGTATACCCCTCACTGGTGAGATCAGATCACAAACTAATCTCGCTGGAGGTCCTCATCCCACCCCACCTGAAATAAAAAGACCACAGTAAAGAACTTCTTGAAAGCCGACTTCACACTTCTAAAGACTAGTGTGGTCTCCTTTAAGGCCCCGAGCATGGAAAACAGTACTCAAGCCGCTGAATCACTTACAAATGCCTTCTACCAGCACCTGCAGGACTGCATGGATAAGGCAATCCCAAGCAAAACAAAGACTCTTTGTACCAAAGGCAAGCGTCCAGTCTGGTGGACCCCAGCCATAAACAAACTCTACAACAAAGGAGGAAGCTACTACAAGATAGAGCAAAATCCTTAAAAGGTAAGACACCCTTGATCACTATAAGTAAAAACTAAGAGCTCTCATAAAATCATCCAAAGCAAATTTTGAGAGAAAAATAGCTAAAGACTCAAAAGACAATCATAAGGCCTTCTTTAGCTATGTTAGAAACCTGGGAGGAAACTCCCAGATATGCTCAGAACTAGTTCAAAATGATGTAAAGATTACTGATCCTACAGACATTGCCAACATACTGGCTGACAGGTTCAGTGCAAACTTCTCCCCTCCCCAAAGGAAAGATATCTATACCAAGCGATTGCAGCCCCCAAACATCTCCAACGCTCAAGTGAGAACTGCTCTCTCCAAAGCAAAAACACAGCATCCATGGGACCTGATGGTGTCCCCGGCTGTGTGCTCCACGAACTCAACGAGGAATTAAACCCACAGCTAGGACAGCTGTTTAATCATAGTCTTACCTCTGGATACGCACCCAGGAGTGGCGCACTGCAACTGTGGTCCCACTTCACAAAGGCGGTGCCTCCACCGACCCTGGAAATTACCGCCCATTAGCTTGACAAGCCTTATCTGCAAAGCCATGGAGAGGATCATAATGGACCTCATAAATAAAGACATAGGGAATTTGCAGACTTTGGATCCATCCCAGTTTGGCTTTGTCAAAGGCAGATCATGCCTTCTAAACTTGGTTGACTTTTTCAAAACAGTCACCAAAGCCATTGATGAGGGAAAGGCAGTCCATACAGCCTACCTCGATCTGGCGAAGGCCTTCGATACAATACCCCACTCGGGTATCATTGAAAAACTCATCAGCTTAAATGTTAACCCATACATCACAAGATGGGTTGCAAACTGGCTGAGTGACAGAACCCACAGGGTCAGAGTTGCTGGCGCCATGTCAGACTCAAAGCCTGTCACAAGTGGTGTACCACAGGGCTCAGTCCTGGGCCCACTCTTGTTTGGCATCTACTTTTCAGTACAAGCAAACACAGGAGGGTTATGGCTGACAAAGTTTGCAGATGACTGCAAACTGGGCGCCATAGTAGAAAACACATCTGACACAGATATCCTTCAGAAGGGTCTCACAGAAACGGATAACTGGTGCCAGAGCCATGGCCTAAAGTTAAATGCCAAAAATGCATAGTCATACCCTTCGGGAAAAACAAGGTTACCCCTAGCTACCAAATAGGTGGCAATCCACTGAGCACAGAAGAAGTTATCAGGGACCTGGGGACCCAGGTTGATAGTAGTCTGTCATTCGACACCCATGTAGCTAAAGTAGTTAGGAAGACCTTCTACATTGCCCACCTTATCATGAAGGGATTCTCATCTAGATCAAGGGAGGTCATAGTCTCCTCTAATCATCACTCATCAGACCAATGATTGAGTACAATGCCCCATTCGGAATGTATCTGACCCGACACTTGCAGCAGCTGGAGAGGCCACAAAAGTTCCTCACCAAAAGGATAAAGGGTCTCAAACATCTGTCCTATGCTGCCCAACTGAAAGAACTCCAGCTCTATTCAGTCGCCACCGCTTGCTCAGAGGTGACCTTTGCCTAACATACAAGGCCATGTCAAACCCAGATTTGATGAATATGCTGCACCTCAAAAATCTAGATCCGTCAGAGCCACAAGGGCGGAGACTTAAACCTCGACACGGCTATTAATAGGACGTGCTGGAGGGATAGATTCATCACCCAAAGACTCCCTATGCTGTGGAATAAAATCCCGGTATATGTGAGGCAGAGCACCTCGCTGGCCTTGTTCAAGAGAAATCTTGACCAATGGATGGGAGATCGCAGATATACCCCAGGGATTACCTCAGTGTCACTGCTCGACAGAGGCACAGCAAAATAATGGGTATAGTTCCCCATACTAAAGGGGTGGCGTAAGCCACAAAACTATGGGCTAGGCTTGTAAATGCCCTCGGGCAGATAGCCTAGTATGAACTTATGAACCTATGAACCATGCTTCCCAGCCCCTACCTCCAAAATCAGTTCCACATATAAGATCCAGGCACTTCTCAGCTTCCATTAGGTTATTTCAGAGCCTTCTTAGATCTGATATTGACAGGATGATGTGCAGCTTTCTCAAGATGCAGATAGAGTTGGGACTTTTGCCATCTCTGTCCTACCCAGGTTCTTTGAGATCTTCATGCTCCTTTTCCAATCCTAACTATTGCCTCAGAATCCCAGGGTCTGGTTTCTTTGAGGGAGCTGTTGGCAGATCCAAGGATGAGGATTTCTTCGACTCTGTCAGGGTCCCAGACTGGCTTGGCTCCTGTGCTGTCGGAGCAGAGTGGGTCTCGAATCTGAGATGGTGCCAACTCCAGGGGGTAGGCTTCATGCCAAACCTTGTTGAATCCATCCCTTCCCCCAGGAGCTTTGGCCTTTGACAGCATGGGTCCAATACTGTCTGGAGGCTTTGGCTCTAGGGCAGACTCTTCTCCTTTCCCCCAGGCAGCTTTGGCTCCAGGAGAGGAGGAGAGGGTTTCGTTGAGTCTGTCAGACTTCCAGGTAATAGAGAGGACTTTCTGTAGACCTAGAGCTGTGTCCTCTCCTCCCCGTGATCTTACCCAGTCTACATCTCTTTTGAGCCCTGAGCCCATCCATCCTGTCCTAGATCAGCCCCCCTCAAATTGGCCTTCAGTCTACCACTGCTCCCCCGGGGACCCCTGTATCTTCTGATTCCCCCCTGAGCCTCCCACAGGAGGAGTACATTGCAAGAGAAAGTGCAAGAGGAGGAAATTAGACTCCCTATGGAGTCCATAACTGAGGACACTTACTTCGATGAGGGAGAAGGATCCCACAATCTCCAGGCAATATCTCCATTGGAGGCATCACAGAAATATTGAGAAAGAGAGGTGGATGGTCTGGAGGCATTTGGGGCAGGCCCATCTCTGTTCTGAGTGACCCCCCCCCCCAGCGGTGGATGAACTTATTGATCTAGTTTCCCGCTGGGTGTGGAAGGAACTTGACACCTAGGAGCCTGTTCCCAAATGTGCAGACAAATATCTCGGCCCACCTAGTGACAGACTTCATTGGAGTAATGGTGTGCCCATTCATGCTGCTGTGGTGTCAGCAGCCACAAAGAAGGAGCTGGAAGAGCAGAGCTCCACAGTCCATCCCCTGAGCAGGGAGTCCCAGGATTTTGACAAGCATGGGAAGCCCGTCTGTGCCTCAGCCACTTTCGGACTGAGAGTGTGGAACTACCCGGCCCATTTTACTCAACTTCAAAGAGATTTGGTCAAGGAGCTAACCAAAATTCTTAGAGAGACCTTGTGGGAGGAGGACCTGAAGAAGGTGTCAACCCAGTTAGCTATTCTCTCCTTCCTAGCTAATTTCTTGCTGAGGTTAATCTCTCACATTGCATAGGGCACTTCTTGACTGTTTGAATCAGGCAAAGCCTTGAGGAGACATGCCTGGTTGAGGCTGTGCGGGTTTGCAGAACTTTTTAAGGCATTCTTCACTAATGCCCCCTTCAATAGCTCCTCCCTGTTTGGACCATATGTCAGAGACACTTTCACCCATAGTGAGCAGGAGGGGAAGACCTTGTCTGCAGTAGAGATCAAATTGTTTACCCCTCAAAGGACCTTCTCAAGGAACTAATGATGAAATTTTGGTTCAAAAACTCTCAAGGTTCTTTCTGGGATCCTCAAGAGGATTCCTCTTCCAGAGACAGAGGAAGAGGATTTAATGAAAGGTACAGCCCTAGAGACAGAGGGGGTATGCAAAATAAAGGCTTCAGAGAACCCTTCTCTGACAAGCCCTTTCAGCATTCCTGAAGCATTGCCTGATTGTCCTACTGTGGAGGCAGTCTGGGACAGTCTGTCTTTGCACTCGGATGCCTGGACAAATCGACCGCTGGGTGCTGAGCATAATATCCAGAGGTTGCTACATTCCATTTTCCCTTCCACATGCAAGTTCCAGGAGGAATATCCCCGAAATAGCATCCAGTCAGAGGGCGTTCACCTTTTAAGAAGTTCAAAAACGTCTACAAAAAAAGAATCATCCAAAAGGTCCCGACCAAACAACAAGGGTCCAGAACTTTTCACTCTTCTTTTGGTTTCCAAAAAAGACAGGGGACTTACGACCGATATTGAATCTAAGCAAGCTAAATCTGTATGTCAAGAAGTCGAAGTTCCAGATGGTCACAGTCCAGTCCATCTTGCAGCTTCTGTACAAGGATGAATGGATGTGCTCTGTGGATCTCCAGGATAAGTACTGTCATATCAAAATAGACAGATGGTCCAGGAGACTTCTGCTCTTCTGGTTGGGAGCTAATCATTATCATTTCAGTGCCCTGCCCTTTGGCATCACTACAGCCTACCCCCCCCCCCCCGGCGTTCAGCAAGTGTATGGCAGTGGTAGCAGCTCACCTGAGACTGAAAGGATTCCAGGTGTTTCCATATTTGGATTATTGGCTTCTTATAGGACCAACAAAGCATCAACTCTTCTGGGCCATGGAGTATCTTTTGAAAACCTTCAACCAGTTGGGTTTCACGAAAAATCTGGAAAAGTCAAACTTAACTCCTGCGCAAGACCTGGAGTTCATAGTAATGTGATTGAATATGATATCACAAATAGTGGCATTATATCTCTGAGGCAACAATTACTGACATTTTTGGATGGCAGCTCCTCCCAAATGACTGATTCTGTGAGTGCTAGATTCGATGTCAGCAGCAATACTTCAGGTAACCTTAGCGAGGTTCTTCTTGCGAGTGCTACAGTGAACCCTTGCAGTTCAGTAGTTCATCTTGTTTCACCTTGTTTTGGTTCCTATCAAACTAACCTCAGTTTGCAAACACCATCTTCAGTGGTGGATGCTATCGGACAATCTTTATCTAGGCAAACCCGTTTTATTTCCCCCTCCCACAGCAACAGTGACCATGGATGCTTCCCTATTGAAGTGGGGGGGTTCGGGGCATTATTAAGGAAGAATGGTCCAAGGTACATGGTCCCCAATAGAGACATAAGTATCCTAAAGATGAGAGCAGTTCTGTTGATATTGCAAGCTTTCCATGATTGCATCCCTCTGGGGGTAATAGAGTAATAGCTATTCATACAGACAACATGTCATTTGTCTAGTACATCAACAAACAGAGGGGGACACATTCGTACCCTTTGTACAGAGAGGCCATGAGAGTGTGGAAATGGGTGATCTCTTCAAACCACTTTCTTCTTGCAATGCACATACTTGGAGAGATGAACATGCTAGTAGACAGACTCAGCAGCTCCATCCTGAGCCCATACGAGTGGTCCCTCAGTCAGTCAGTAGCAAATCAGATTTTCAGCCGATTAGGCCAGCCTTGCTGTGATCTTTTCACTTTTCCCCTAAACAACAAATGCAGCAGGTATTTTGCGCTGATCTCTCCAGTCATGGAGTCCTCGCGTGATGCTGTAGTCCACAATTGGCCTTCGGGTCTCCTATGTGCTTACCCTCCAATACTCCTGATCCCAAGAGTTCTACAGAAAGCTAGCAGATCGAAGACCTCACTAATTCTCATTGCCCCCTTCTAGCCTCATCAGGTTTGGTTGCCCTTTCTACGGTCTCACCCGAAATATCCTTCTTGGCTATTGGACCCATGCCAGGATCTGATCTCTCACCCATCAGAAAATGAGCCCCCCCAGTCTCTAGTCTCTTTGGTTAACTGCATGGTTTCTCCATTTCCTGTGATTCTCATGAAGTCCAGGCTAGCCTCACCATTCGAACACATTGTTCTTGCCTCTCAAAAAACAGCCGCAAAAAAGGTCTACAGTAGCAAGTGTAAAAGATTCACGATTTGGGCTTCTAAACAAGATATTGATCCCTTTTCAGCTTCCGTTTTGGGCATACTCCTTTTTCTAGCTTCACGTTTTCAGGGTGGAGCTAGTTTCTCTGCTATAAAGTTGCAACTGGCAGCAATTTCGAATTTTCACATCGGAAGAGATTCTACCTTTTCATCCAAATTATGTAAAGATTTTATGAAAGGAGTCTTTTTACTTAAGCCATCAGTCGAAAATACTTCTCCTCTGTGGGACCTGACTACTGTCCTCCAAGGTCTACCTGAGAAACCTTTCGAACCAGCTGATTCTTGCAATATAAAGTTCTTGTCTTGAAAAACAGCCTTTCTTGTAGTGATAACTTCTGCAAAAGGTATCTGAATTGCTGGCCTTGTCCTCTAAGTCTCCATACATTTTCTTTCATAAAGATAGGGTATCTTTAAGAATTAACCCTTCCTTCATGCCTAAAGTGGCTATGGAGATGAATATCAACCAGACTGTCTAATTACTAATTCTCTTCCCAAGCCATTCCAACAAAGGGAATACATGTTGCATCTCCTTGATGTTCATATGCAACTGCATTTCTGCTTGCATAGGACAAAGAAACCTCAAAAGTTAAACCAATTGTTCATATCTGTTTCACTCAATTGCTTGGGCCATAAAGTGTCGAAGATAACTCTAATTGGATTACAAATTGCATTTCTACCATTTATTCTTCAAATGGCATGCAGCCACCCTGTCCTGCAAAAATGTATTCCACAAGGTCTATGGCCACTTCATCTGCCTTTTCTACCAGAGCTTCTATTCATGAAATGTGTGCTGAAGCAACTTGGTCCAGGCATCATGCCTTTTTGTCTCACTATAAGTTAGACATTGTTTCCAGAAGAAGGGCATCCTTTGTCTCCATGGTGCTCAGGCATATCCTTCCATAAGGGCCACCCAGGGAACTATGTAGCTGGGGACTCTGACCCAGAAGTGAGGAAGACTGAAGTGGACAACATCAGATTAGAAGTTCTGTACTTGCCATAATTTGGCATCTGTGTTGTTCAATTTCATTCTTCCTCACATCCCTCCTATCCGTAACCTGTCCTAAAGGCTTAGAGACACTTGGAGGAATTCAGGAATCCATAAGTTCATAGTTTGAGCTCCATAATATGGTTACCTTTTTTTTGTTAGATTAAATTTAAAGAATGGGTTTCTACCTTTTTAGTAAATTGTTCACAAAGCATCAAACCTGATCTGACGGTTTGACAGGCTTGAGGCATTATGGGAGAGGGAGGAGCTTGAGGCTCGTATCATAGTCTTGTAGAAGTGGCTGAATCAGATCCTATGTTGGATTGTAGACCCAGAAGTGAGGAAGAATGAAATTGGACAACACAGATGCCAAATTATGCTAAGTACATAATTTCTGTTAACACCTTTATTGAATTATCACTTGGTTCATAGGCTAACATACATTTATATAAAATAAAACAAATCACATTAATGTGTTCCTAGTTACAAACATTATACATCACATATGCTTTTTTGTATAACTGTCATCAGTCTGTCATTATATAAATTGCTCAGTTCATGCCTTCCATTAAATCTTGTTCCTACTCCAAAATATACTGCATGTAATGTTTCCAGTTTCATTTTTTTTCTAATTTGCTGGAAACTTTTTCCATATGTCCCACTTCCAGTTCTTTTAACTCTGTTACAATATTCAGTACTTCAAATACAGTTGCTTTAGTCTTTGATTTCCATTTTCTAGTAATTGTTTTTTTTTGGCAGTCTGCAGAATTAAACTTATCAAGGTGTTACTATGTTGAGGCAGTTCAGATTTTGTATCCCAGCTCAAAAAGTCATTTCCTTAGTTTCACCCATTTACTCACCTAATATTTCTAATAGAGTACTGTATAGCTAATTTTTGAAGATTGACAACTCATTACATTCCCAAAACATATGTTCACAGTTATGTCTTTCTTCTACAGCACACCTCCAACATTTGCCATCTGTCTGAGGAAAAATTATTGAGAGTCTGCTTGGGGTTTAAAAATACCTATGCAAACACATCCAAACAAAACCCCTAAATCTCCTATACTTTATTGCATACTTGGGAGCCATACCTATGTCTTCCCATTGTTTCCTTGTGAATCACTTATTCAGTCTCGCTTCTCAAGCTTTTCTAACTTCAGTGATTTTTTCCTATAGTTATCATGCAATATTTTATATGCCCTATTTAATTATCCCTTTTCAACAGAAGCCACTGTTATAGATTCAGCTAAAAACTGTACCAGAGCAGGTCTTTCACTTAGGATTCCTTTATCCTTTTTCTCTTTGCCTATACTCTGATATCAATCTCTGATAGTGAAGGCAGTCTCTAGCCTGCAGTCCAAATGTCTTCTTGGCCTCTTCCCATTTTGTTACCTTTCCTTCTCTATCATTATTTGCTCCTAATACCTTGGTTTCATTGCCATTATTCCCCAATAAATTCAGCCCCCTCTTGCCTATTCTCTGTACCCTTAATTGTAGTCATCAGTATTGGCAACATCTTCTTTCGCCAGTCTTGTGTTGGCTTAGTTCTTAGAAAACTTTCTGATACTTTATGAATGTAATATCCTGTATGCTTGTTGTTATTGTCCTTAAGGATCGCAATCCACAATCTCACTCTGTCCTTATTTCTTTAATCCCCTGTGTTTCATCATCATCCATTTTCACTTTGAATTATAGCTTTCTGCTTTTGTTTTATATATATATGTATGTATGTGTGAGTGTGTGTGTGTGTGTGTGTGTGTGTGTGTGTGTGTGTGTGTGTGTGTGTGTATATATATATATATATATATATATATATACACACACACACACACACACACACACACACACACACACACACACATATATATATATATATATATATATATATATATATATATGAGCCTTAACTATGTAGCTCTAAAATATCCCTTTAAATCAGGTAGTCCTAAACCACCTTAATCTGTTGGAATGATCAACTCATCCCACTTAACCCTTGCCGTCTTCCATTTCCCAATAAATTCCATCAACTCTTTTTTAATTATTGTCTACAACTTCTCCTCTGGTTGATAAAAATATGCCTGAGCTGTATATAAAACTGAAGGGGCTAAAACATTTTCACTGTTTGTATCTTGCTATCCAAATCCATAAAGAAGAGCTTACAGTTTCTCAGCTTTTGTATTATCTTGATGTTATGTGATCCTATCTCGCCTACATTCTGTACTGATGGGCTCGGAGCCGATCCCTCGGCTCCGACTCGGCACGCTTATGCTATAGAGCGAGGCCTCTTATTGACTGAGCTATCTTTATCCCAGGATGCACCACCACTAATCCCCCAGATCTCGTTTGCCGCTTACAAGCTTAGACGTGGTCTCAACTTGGCTGGGCTAAGTACTATTTATTTAGGCTTTTTCCTGTCAGAAATTTGCTTGCTTTAAACCCAAAAGCTGTTTTAACAGCTATTGTTGTCATACGAGTGTGTATTGATCAATTTCTGTTGTGAAATTCGTGTTTTTTTCGTCAGGGAAGGTTTCCCGTTTTAGTTAGAGGGGCCTTCCCCTGTTGCCTTGCTATTACTGTTTCTTTCGTGGGTCAAGTGCCCGTTTAAGTTAGAGGGTCTTGACTCTCCCTCTTTCTGTGTGTTTGTTCAACTGTATTGTTAAAAAAAAAAAAAAAAAAAAAAAAAAACTAAACTTTTTTCTATTGTTGCTCTTAAACTGTTTAGTTTGTGGTATTTCTCTTCATACAGGTACTGTTTTTGAAATTAGTTATGTCCAAAGAGCATAGACCCTCCGGGTTTAAAAAGTGCACGAGGTGTGGTTATAAAATGTCCATAACGGACGACCACTCATCGTGCGTCTATTGCTTAGGCGCCAAACACCTACAAGAATCTTGTAGCGTGTGTCACACCTTCTCATCAAGGGTCCTCCAGGAGAGGAAAAACAAATTAATCCTTAAGGGGTTAATTAAGCCATCCTTCGAGGAGGCTTTATCTTCCTCTCCTTCTCCTTCAAAAAAGAAGAAAGCGTCGGCTCAGACCAGTCAGTCGGAACTGACTGCTAAAAAATCTAAGCAGACTTCTCCATCGGCTCCACGGACTTCGGAGCCGAGGGCGGAACGGTCTGCCTCGATGTCTCCAGCCTCGACCCCTCTGGTTTCGGAGCCGAGGACTGGGGCATCGAGAGGCGGGTCACCTTCATCGGCTCCACTGATATTGGAGCCGATAAGGGTTACCGGCTCGGACTCTTCCCCCTCGGAACCGAAGTCCTTATCGGCACCGAGGGAAATTACCTTGAGATCTCCCTCGGAGCCGATAGTGGTAGAGTCCATTCGGAGCCGGTCCCCGAGTCCTTTGGAGCCGGTGTAGAAATCGGTTCGGGCCCGATCGGTATCCTCCAGATCATCCAAGATGTCTGATTCGGACATCGACAGGGTGCTCCTAAGACTCTTCCAGTCTCCGGTGTTCCAAAAGCTAGTTTCGGCTCCAGCTCATTCGGCTTCGGAGCCGATGGTCCAATTCCCTACTATGGTTCCTCCTCCAACAGCCTCGGCACCGTTGGAGCCGGTGCTGGTGGAACCGGTGGAGGTTTTAGGGTCGGGCCCGACCCTTGCTCCAACTCCGGCTCTTGGGTCGGAGTTCAGTACATGGACTTCTTCCGTCGGCCTGGGGGGGAGGCTTCGGGATTGATGTTTTCGGTCCCAAGTCTCCCTCTTGGTGCGTCGGCGGCGGGAGTGCCGTCCACTGTCGTGGCCACGGAGGTGGGACCCTCCCAAGATTCTGGTGGTCCCGCCTTCAGGGCTATGAGGAGTGCGTTAGCCAAATCTTCCTTGGCTACCTCCACGGTCTCCCCAGCTCCTTCCCTGCATACCGAGACTGGGTCTTTGGCAGTCCCCCTGTCCTTAGACAGCGGAGCCCCGGGGCCTGACCTGGAGGTCCTTCTGAAGCCTCTTCGGAAGAACCCCCCAGGAAGAGATCGTGCAAGAGGAAGCACGTTGACTCCCCTGATGAGTCTCTTACATCAGACACTGATCTCGATGATGCAGAGGGGTCCCCTAAGTCGTCCTCGGATGATGTCTCCTTTGCAGACATCCTGGAAGCCCTAAAACAACGAGGTGGCTGGCAGTCCAAACCCCCTTCTGCTGATGAGTCGGTGTTCCTGAAGGCCTTCGGGGCTCAGCCCTCCACCTCCTGGGTGTCTCCACCCTTCGATGAGCTCTTGGATTTGATCTGTCGAAGGGGGTGGGAACACCCAGACTCTGTGGAACCGGTGCCTGCTCGTCCGAATAAGTTCCTCTCGGCACCCCCTGAAAAAGAGTTTCTAACTAAAGGTGTGGCTGTAGATGCTTTGGTGGTGGCTTCTGCTACCCAGCAAGATGTAGCAGAGGCTTCGACGTCCGTCCATCCTCCTAATAAGGAGTCTAGGAGCATGGATCAGTATGGAAAGCGCACCCTGAGTTCAGCGGCCTTTACATTGAGGTCCTTGAACTACCTTACGCACTTTACCAGATTTCAGAGGGATCTGATTAAAGAACTATCCGATACCCTCTTGGGTAACCTGCCTGAGGAGCTGGCCCATACGGTTGGCTCTCAGCTGGCTACAATGTCGTCCATCTCAAACTCGTCCATGAGGCTCATTTCTTATGCGGCCGAAGGGGCGAGTAAGCGGTACAGGCATTGCTCTCGGAGACAAGCCTGGCTCTCCTGTGTCATTTCGGGGGCCTTTAAGTCTTCCTTTGCCGGCGCCCCCTTTGATGGGTCCTCCCTGTTTGGACTCAAGGTAAAGGACACACTGACCCGCTGTGAACAGGAGGGTAAGACTCTGACTGCCGTAGGGGCATGATTTTCCACTCCCTTTCGGCCTTATCCCAAGGCTAAAAGAGGAGGGAAAATGTGGTTCCGTAGATCTCAGAAGCCTTACCCCTCTCAGCAGGAGGATTCCCCTTCCAGAGGCAGGGGAGGGGGAAATTCTTCCGGAAGGCGCCGTCCCAGAGGCGGCAGAGGCCCTCGCAACACTGGAGACCGTGAGTCCTTTCGTGGCTCTTCAGCCTTTCACAGTCCCTGAGGTATTGCCCTGCCCGACTGTGCAGCTCCGGAGCCAGTCGGGGGTCATTTCTCGAAGCACCTAAAAGCCTGGGAAGGTATCACTCAGGACCGATGGGTGCTTCGAATTATCGCCGGAGGTTACACCATCCCATTCTCTCATCCCCCCCCTCAGTCCAAAAAAATCCCGGACCCGCCACCCAGTCAACGGGATACTGCAGCCTCAGAAGTTTCAAAGCTGCTACAAAAAGGAGTCATCCAACCGGTCCCCGCAGACCAGATCGGATTAGGGACTTACTCAAGATTCTTTTTGGTGCCAAAAAAGACCGGGGACTTGAGGCCCATTTTGGACCTCAGCATCCTAAACCGTTCAGTCAGAAAGTCCAAGTTCGAATGGTCACCCTACAAACCATTCTCCCATTGCTGGAGAAGGGTGTTTGGATGTGCTCCATAGATCTCAAGGGCGCTTATTACCATATCATGGTACATCAAGCGTCCAGGAGACATCTGCGCTTCAGCCTAGGAGGCAGTCATTTTCAGTTCCGTGCGCTGCCCTTTGGTCTCACCACAGCCCCAGGGTGTTCACCAAGTGTTTGGCAGTCGTGACTGCTCACCTGAGAAGTCTAGGATTCCAGGTGTTTCCGTATCTAGACGACTGGCTCCTAACTGCCACCTCCAGGCATCTACTACTGCAGAGCCTTCAAGCCACTATATCACTGGGCAGTTCCCTTGGAATCACCTTCAATTGGCCAAAGTCTGTGTTGCTGCCATCTCAATGAATAAGATTCATAGGGGTAGAGATAGACTCAAACCGAATGCGGGTCTATCTACCTCCAGACAGAATACAAACCATACAGACTCAAGTTCGAGCCTTACTTCCCAGGTCCAAAGCTCCAGCCAGGATGGTCCTGCAGCTATTGGGATCCATGTCCGCCACGGTTCTTCTAGTCCCCTTGGCAAGGTTGCACATGAGAATTCTCCAGTGGCTTCTCTCAGCTCAGTGGTCCTTTCAGGAACTCCCTCTCAGTCACCTCATATGGATCACGGAATCTTGCAAACGGGACCTTCGCTGGTGGCTAGTACCCTCCAATTTGTATCAGGGACGACCCTTTGTTCTACCTCCTCCTGCGGCCACTTTGACCACGGACGCCTCCCAGATGGGGTGGGGGGGGGCATTCCCTGGGCAGGTCAGTCCAAGGCAAATGGCACCCGGAAGAGACCCTACTTCATATCAACATCCTAGAAATGAGGGCAGTACTTCTGTCCCTTCAAGCCCTTCACGATTATCTCCCTCAGGGCGTAATTGCCGTTCACTCAGACAACATGTCAGTTGTCTGGTACCTGAACAAACAGGGAGGGACCAGATCCTATCCTCTTTGCAGAGAAGCCATGAGAGTTTGGGAATGGGCAGTCTCGACCAAACGCTTTCTAGTGGCTACTCACATACCGGGCAAGTCCAATGTGATAGCCGACAGATTGAGCAGAACCATCCTCTCTCCTCACGAATGGTCTCTGAATATGACAGTTGCAAGTCAGATTTTCAGCAAATGGGGAGTTCCGTGTTGCGACCTCTTCGCGACTCCTCTGAATGTGACGTGCAAAGAATTCTTCTCTCTAACCCCGGCTCCGGGGAAGAGCCCCATGGACGCACTAGTCCGTCCTTGGCCCACCGGCTTGCTTTATGCCTTCCCTCCAGTTCCTCTCCTTCCCAGGGTGATTCAAAAGGCATCTCTCTTGGGGAGCAAAATGATCTTAATTGCTCCTTACTGGCCTCGTCAAGTATGGTTTCCCTACCTTCGGAAATATGCTCTGGAAGGTCCATGGTTCCTGGATCAGATCCCAGATCTTTTGGTTCATCAGTCGCGACTATTCCACCAGTCCCTGCACACCTTAAAACTGACTGCTTGGCTCCTCCTCTTCTGACTATAGTCAGGAGTCATACATTGGATCCAGAGGTTGTACACATATTACCTTCGGCCCATAAGTCTGCTACAAAGAAACTGTATTCTAGCAAATGGAAAAGATTTGCTATTTGGGCTCAACTCCGGGGCCTGGACCCCATCTCTATTCCCGTGGCAGAAGTACTAAAATTTCTAACTTCTCTTTTCAATCAAGGCTCTTCAGTCTCTACCATCAAGGTCCAATTGGCAGCGATTTCCAATTTTCAATAATCCATAAACCCACCTTTAATGAGCAACAGATTGTGTAAGACCTTCTTGAAAGGTACTGCTCTATTGAGACCTCCGATTTCTCATCCTGCACCTCCATGGGATCTCGATATAGTGTTACGTGCCTTGACTTCCTTCCCCTTTGAACCGGCGGCTACATGTGATCTGAAGTTTCTATCATGGAAGACAGCTTTTCTGGTAGCAATTACTTCTGCCAGAAGAGTTTCAGAGCTTCAAGCTTTGTCAGTAAAACCCCCATACTTGGTTTTTCACAAGGACAGAGTATCCCTCAGGCCAAATCCTTCCTTTGTCCCTAAAGTTTGTTCCAGTTTCTGCTTACAACAATCGTTAGAACTTCCAGTCTTTTTTCCAAAATATTCTAACAAAGCGGAATTCATATTCCACACACTAGATGTCCACAGGCAGTTGCATTTTTATTTAGACAGGACCAAACAAACAAGGAAAACGGATCAGTTGTTTGTATCCTTTGCAGACAATAAATTGGGCAAAGCTGTCACAAAGGTCACTATTGCCAAATGGATCAGGGACTGTATTACTCAAGCTTATTCCTATTCTAACAAAGAGCTTACCACCTCTGTCAGAGCTCATTCTACAAGGGCTATGGCTACTTTGATAGCATTTCATTCTAAGCTTGCCATTAGTGACATTTGTGCTGCAGCTACATGGTCTTCCCCGCACACTTTTATTTCCCACTACAAATTGGATGTGGCATCTAGAGGACGAGCTTCATTTGGTTCCACAGTGCTCAGGAGTGTTTTCCAATGAGCCACCCAGGATTTAGGTGCTAGGGACGCTGTCCCATCAGTACAGAATGTAGGCGAGATAGGATCACATAACATCTTTTAGTTATGTACTTACCATAACTTTAGATGTTTGGGATCCATCTCGCCTACATTCTTAATAACCCACCCTCCTTCCCCCTTCCTTGGAGATCAGAGGATATCAGAAGGTCCGAATCCTGTTGTTTCATCTTGAAACATCTAACAATGTTATATAAACAAGTTGTGCATGTGTGCATGAATGCGGACAGACAAGATCTGGGGGATTAGTGGTGGTGCATCCTGGGATAAAGATAGCTCAGCCAATAAGAGGCCTCGCTCTATAGCATAAGCGTGCCGAGTCGGAGCCGAGGGATCGGCTCCGAGCCCATCAGTACAGAATGTAGGTGAGATGGATCCCAAACATCTAAAGTTATGGTAAGTACATAACTAAAAGTTTAGTCTCTTCCCACATATCCTTAGCTGCCATAACAGAATCCTTTTTAATCTGTTTTCCTAAGTACTTAATTTTAGTGTGTCCCTATAAATATGGGCATTGCTGAACTAATTATGTATGGTACATAGTTTACAGCTATATTCTTTGTTTTACCTTCGTTAAGGTTGTATCCCAAAAAGACTTGAAGCTGTCTCAAAATGTTCCAGAATACTGAGATGTCCTTTTTGTTTTTATTAGGTAAAAATAATTTTGTCTACAAATAAAGTAAACTTTTCTTGATTACCTTGTATCCTTGAAATTCTGAGTTCCTTATTTTCTTTCACAATGGCACTAAATATAAAGCAAATAAAAAAGGACACCCCTGTTTAGTTCCTCTGTTTAGCAAAAACTTGTCAGAGAGGAACCTTTCGACTTTGTTTTACCTCCAGTCTCTCATATTAACCTTATTATTGTATCAGGGAATGCAAATACTTCCATTGCCCTACTCATAAAATCCCAGCTTATTCTGCAAATGTATTATCTGCATCAAGACCCACCAACAACAGCAATGCTTTTTTGCATTCTCCTTCCCCCTGGATCATCATTGTTGTGTTAAGGTTGTCAAATGTTTATCTACCCTCCACAAAACCACATTGATCTATGTCTGTCAATTTTGACAACACCTTTGTCATTTTTTTTAGCTATTATAGACATAAAACTTTAAAACCATGTTTTAAAATTGAAATGGGCCAATATGAAACTGTGTATGATAGGTTTTTACGATCTTTAGGTATTACAACCACCACAATTTTCTTCCAGGATGTTGGTGCTTCCCCTCCTTTTAAAATACTTTTAAGCAAAATCATCAGATCTTTATCACTTGCTTCCCTCCTAGCTTCCAAACTTCCACAGAAATATCATCTTTTCTTGTAGTCCTTCCTGGAGATTGATTATACATCGGCATTTTTATCTCATCTCCTGCTATCTTAACTTTTAATTATTGAGCCTCATCTACCCTTAACCTTCTCATACTTAGATTGATCATGAATATTTCCATTTGTGCTCTTTCTGATTTTCATATTTCTCTGCTTTCTACAAATTTTCTTAAAATCTCCAAAATTTCACTTAATACCTATACAGGATCTCTGGTTATTTTTCTTGTTATAGGTACTTAGGTTTGGCAACCAGTCTTTCTACTTTGGTTGCCTAAGTCATTCTGCTAAAAGTTTTTGTTGTCTGAAGTTATCAAAAAACAGCAATCTTTCTAAACTCATGCATATTATCCAGATACTCTCTTATTTTCTCTTTAACACCCTGCAGTTGTGACTGTTTTTGTTCTGCGAGATTCCCCTTATTCTGCAGTACTTTAACCTTTTGTCAGAACTTCTAATTGCATTCACAGTGTTTACTTATTTTACAAATCCTTACGCTGACTCAAAAAAACTTGTTTTTAGATTAAGCCAAAGGCATCAGTCCAGACATTCACCTATGCAAAAGAGAAAATATCTTAACGCTGCATGTATTATAATCAGTTCACTTTACACCCCACCCCCACTCCAACAGGCCAAGATTACAGCATATTAAGTTAAACATGCTTTTGTCTGGCCTTTCTCCTGTTTTTGCATTGTAATTCCTACATTAAAACAAAATAAAAGGACTTGTTTGCTTTAGATAGCCCTGGCTACATATTAGATAAATCTACTTTACTATGTAACATGCAATTTATATCATAAGATGTGTTATACAAATAATGTTAAGAACAAAAATTGTTTTAGAGTTACTTTTTCCCTTTTTGGTGTCCTTCTAGACATTAATGGCATGAAGTCGAGCATATGCTTTTCAGTCCACCAACAAGTTTAACAAAGTCAACAAAAGCCCAATCTTTCTCAGTCACTTTTTCATGTAAAGCCATATTTCACAAATGTGATTAATGATTTATTATCTCACATTTATTCACTAATTTCAGTACTGCTGGTCTTCTTGTTCATGTCCATCTCCAAACCCCAGACTCTGGTTCAAGTCCAAGGTACTCCCAATTCTTGTAGTCAGTTTCTGTGCTTTTTTTCTTTCTTTTTTTTTTTTTTTCAAGCATTTTCCTTTGGATTATTGGAAAATGTTTTACTGACAGTCTCTCTATGGGCTTTATTATCAGAATAATTCTTCTGTTTGATGGCTCACTTTTTCTTTGGCAAACTTTTGAATTTCCTCCTTAGCCTGTTCTGCATCAAGAATTGACTTTGATCTTCAAGGAAAAAAAATATTTTGAAGACAGCTAGATACAGCAGTTTGAATTTCAGACCTGCCTCTCAAAATTCCCTGATTGTTGGGATAAATTTGCTTGTCTTCTGTCTGATGTGCAGTGAATAATCATTTTCCATAAACACTTTGCTGTCTCCAGTTTTTAAAGCTTTGCCTTCTGCCAAAGTTTTGTTAGTATTAAATCATTCTGCTAGTGTAATTGTATCTAATACAGGTCTTGGCTGTTTTCTCATGGCCAGATTTGGAGCATACACTTGATGTGTCCTTGCATTTAACAAATCCTACTGTGGAGTACCAGTCCAGTAGCTTATTTGTGCTTTCATAAAATTATTGCACTGTTTCCCTTTCAGTTTCTCTGGTAAAACTGAAAATCTTGTGTTTTCTATGCATGCTTTGTCCTCTTACTCTACCATTTTTTGAAACAACTCTTTTTTGAGAAGTCTCATACTCAGCCAGTATTTTCTTCATTTCAGTCTCAGATTTTTGCAATTTTGTCATCAGTTCATCTGAATAGCTGCTTAAAGGTTCTTCCATTTTTCCAGCCTTTTCTTATTTGTCTTGATATAGTCCTTCACTATTTCATTTATTTAATCAGCTCTGAATATATTTGATTTTTTTCTCTAAATTACTAGAAGCCTTGTCTTGCACCAAAGTTGGAGCTTGAACTGCTTTTTGCTGAACAGCTGCAGTGTTCTTCCCAGTCATTTTTTTATCCTTACTTTTTCTAGTTGATTTTCTTTTAGGCTGTCCACGTTTCTTCTTTACTGGCATCCAGGCAGTGTACTTACTAGCCAGTAACTGAATTTTTCTAAAGCTGGCAGAATTACTATCCCTCTTCTATCAGTTTCTTTTTTTCACATTAGGAGAGCTCAAATTAAGCTGTTGATCAGTGTGCAGCCATCTTGTTAGTCACAACTGAGTTTTAGTTATCATTAAATGCCAGTAGTTGCTCACGTTTGTTGGACTTGCTTCCAACATTTTCTCTGTATGGCTTTTGAGATCATTAGAATTTCCCTATGATTGGTCAGTAGGAAGGATACAGTTATTTTTTTAACACTTTTATTAGCTTATCATATTGTGCAATGACATGAGGGCACACTTACAGTTATAAAAAGGAAACAAAACATTGCCAACATTTTTCTTTTTCATGCACTATACATGTATGATATCTTTCTTATTCATCTATAGGGCTGCTTGCGGAGTCATTTCTTAAAACCATATACTTTAAAAGGCAGGAAATATATTTTAAGCAAACTACACAAAGTACTTTAACCTATTTAAGGACTGGGGGTCTTTCAACTTGCAGTTCAAAACATGAATTAAGTTATTAATTAAATACTTTCTGAAATGTCCACATGTACCTTTTTGGGGGAGTGGTGTGCCATATACCTTGCTTGTTGCACATAGGGTTGTCACCTTTCTATCCTGTTATTTCCTAATAAGCAAGCACCACCCTTGTTTGATATGACCATGCCCCCCTTCCGGTGGGTAACCCTGTCCTATTTCTCAAACGACACCTAGAATCAAAAATCTTGACTTCCGCAATCCACATGCAGTTATTGTGTACATCAGCAAATGTACAATGAATCAATGAAAGTATCTGAAGGGAACAAACTTTTTTGTTAAGCCAGATAGAATAGAGGCATTTAGAAATGCATTGCCCAGTGTGAGGAATGATATGTGAAATGTATAGCTCTCCAAGTCTATGCTTAGTTCTGAAAACATTAGAAGAATAAGTGACCATAAAAAATAGATATAAAATGTAATTGGGACATTTCATTATCCATTGGTGACATCCCAGTAAAAGGAGCACTTGATATAGCGAATGCTTCACAATAAATTAATTATTAACATACATCACTGCTGATTATTACCTCTCATTGCTGACAGCTGCATAAGTTTTGGTGCCACCTTAACCAAGTAAGTACATAAGTTATATAACATAATGCGTAAAAAAGAAATTGCCCTAAGTATAAAGATTAACTTTGGACTGCTATCAAATTATATTATATACCAGAGAAACACCTATGGAAATATATACAACTAATTTTAAAACCAACATGTGCCAAAGGTTGTGGGTTGTTTGATGGCAGGGATTATGTCAGAAAACAAATCATGTATCCAGCATATGGTAGGTCACTAGGCTAGCTGTCAGATTGTCTCTTGCTGTTAATGCCTAGGAAATGAGCATATACATAACAAGGCAAATTCACTTAGAATAGAGAGTATCCATTGAGTAAGAGTCTGCATTATATTTTTGAAACATTTTATTAACACTACACATTGCATATTGACAAGAGTATACCTTCAATTATTAAAAAAATACAGTTTTCCTGTGTACACATTATACAAATATGTTTTTGTTTTAACAGTTATTCAGTTTAATATTATATAGATAGCTTAAGCCCTGCCTTCCCTGAAATATCATTCCTTATAAACATTATTCTGTATGTATTGTTCCCACATATTCTATTTATTTCTTGGTAGTTTACTTCTTCGCTTTTCTACAGGTCCCACTTCCCGTTCTTTTATCTCCTTTACAGCACTAAAAAAGCTGTTACATTTGGTTTTGTGTGTGATTTCCATTTCCTAGTAAGGATAATACAAGAAGAAACACTAACATCTTGGGAGTTAGTGAAATAATGAAGCAAAGTGGTCATGAATGGGTTATTTTACAGCAGATAATTATCAGATATAGTCTATTGTAAGTAATAGTCTTGCAGAAGAAATGGAGTAGCCCTAATGGTTAATAAAAATTTGCCAAAACGAGTGTTTATTTAAAACCCTAAAAATGATAAAACGAGCTCAATCAGAATATAAGATAAGCCATTCTCAGAATCAAATGCATACCATTTTAACATTAGTGATACAAGCAACTACAAATGTTGAAGAAGAGAAAGTAGACCAGTTTTATGAGGATCTGCAACACCTTCTGGGAATAATGTAAAAAATGCATTACATTCATCATAGGTAATTGGAATGGTAAAGTTTGTAACTGGAATAACGGGCAAGTTTGGACTTGGAATACACAATTAAGCAAGACAAGGCTAGTAAAACTGTGGCAATATAATTTACTGGTAATAGCAAACAATGTTTCAACAGCCGAAGATACATTACCCATGGATATCACCAAATGGTCAATATTGAAAACAGATTGACTGTAAACTTTGCAGTCAGTGGTGGAAGAGCTCTGGACAATCAGCAAAACACAAGACCTGTAACCGACTGTGGCTCAGACCATTGACTTCTTACGACAACATTTATAATTAAGTTAAAGAACATGAGAAAAGCTTCCAAGACAACTAGATATGAGCTCAACAGTATTCCAAATTCCTATGTACTGAAGGTGAAGAATAAATGTGAGGGATTAGACATGGAAAATACAGCACCTGAAGAGCTATGGACAGGAGTTTGTATTATTGTCTAGTGGCAACAAAAAATATTCCAAATAGAAAGAAGATCAAAATGGCAAAATAGCTGTCTATGCAGACTTTAGGAGTAGCCAAGAAAAGAGAGCAAATAGAAGGTAAGTGAAGGAAGTATTCTAGATGAATGTAGAGTTTCAGAGAATAGCAAGAAGAGATAAGAAGGCATAGTTAAATGAGCAGACCAAATAACTGGAAGAAAATAACAGAATGGGGAAAGACAAGTGAGCGTAACAAATTAGTTATATTAAGAGAAACTTCCAGGCAAAAATGAGCATGCAAAAGGTAAGGATAAAAAGGACTTAACAGAAGCTGGATGTATTAAGAAGTGACAGGATTATACAGAAAAAACATAAAAAAGGACCCTAATATCACAGATACATACAACGGCATATTCTCAGAGTGAATCTCAGTTATAGAGCCAGGCATCCTGAAGAATGAAGTTAAATGGGCCTTGGAAAGGCTTGCTAGTGGCTAGGCTACATGAAGTATTGGAATTCCAGCTGAATTGTGTAAAATCCTTCAAAACAATGTCATTAGTGTTGCTTGCAATTTGCCAGCATGTATGGAAAACACAACAGGTCCATTGGATTGGAAAAAGTCCATTTACATTCCAGTCTGAGAAAAGAGCAATGCTAATAAGTGTTCAAATTATTGAAGAACTGCATTTGTTTCACATGCTAGTAAGGCAATGCTCAAAGATTGTACAAGCTAGACTACAGCAATATATGCACAGGAAACTGCCAGATATATAAGCTGGTTTTAGAAGGCACAGAGGTACCAGAGATCAAAGTAATTAACGTCTGTTTAGCACTAGAGAGAAGAATGGTATTCCAGAAAAAGAATTACTTCTTCTTCATTGACTACTCTAAAGGTTTTGACTGTGGTGACCAAAACAAATTGTGGCAAGTTCTTGCAAAGACTGGAAGAATCTAGCCTATCATTTTCTTACAGACAAGACAGGAAAGAAGTGGAGACAGTAATATATTTTAATTTCCTGGGCCCAAAGATCTTTGCAGATGGTGAATGCAGCAATGAAATTAGATGTGCTTGTTGGTAGGAAAGACACAACAAAACCCAGATAGTGGAAGCTAATGCTTCCCAGTAACAGTGTACGTTTGTCTACATGATCTGAGCAATAAGTAAAGGTGTAATCTGCAAAAACCAATGCTTTTTGAACCTCAGTGTTGCAGAAAATGTCTGAGAGTTCATTGGACAACAAAAAGATTAAATCAATCAACATTTAAGGAAATCAGACTGATCACCAGAAGGCCAGACAAGTGCAACCAAAACTCAAGTACTTTGGCCACATAATTTGAAGATAGGATTTACTAGAGAAGATACTGATGCTGGGAAAGACTGAAGGTGAAAACAGTATGGGGCAGAAGAGGCTAAGATTGACAGCCTTACAAAATAATGAATAAGTATGTGCAAGAACTTAAAAAATAAGTGTTGACAGACAGGTCCGGTGTGCTGAAGTTTTGAGGTCACAAAGACTTGATTAAATAGCTACATAGCAACACCTAACACAAAGGATTAAAACTATGAGTTGTTAGTGAGCTGCTGCCTATGGTCCACAGTTTGATTCCCTCAGCCTGTATTTGCCTAGTGTGTGACTCTTTCCACATCACTTAATCAGATAGTGCTCTTGAGCTGAACTTGAAAAAGAGGTTCTAGTGGATCACTGCTCTGTCCTGGTTAACAAATATTTATAAATATATCTGTTCAGTTTTGGAGGTATGTTCTTATTCTTATTCCTTATATAAGTTTGTTTATGTTATACCTTACTAGTAATTACTGATTGTACTGTCATAGTGGAGACTTTCATCTATGGTCTGTCATGAAAAGGGGCAATAGTCTAGTCGGTCTAGCCTGGTAAGTAAATGCAAACAAATAAAATAAGTATGTGGCAAATAAAGTGTGTGCTAAGTTTTGACATTGACTTACTGCTCATAGAGGAGTACTGTAAGTTTAAAAGCAGTCTTTTTTATGAATGCAGAGAGCAACGGCTGAAGATGTGTTCTTAGTGAGGGGTCAACAAATACTAGCAATAAAACACAAATTATTGGTTATACCCCTTGACTTCGAGCTAGAAAATACATTGAAGATGTTGGGGAAAAAATGAGCTGTACAGTTTCAGTAAGGGCAGTGAAACTTTCACTGGTTCTTAGTGTTCATTTTAAATTTAATCAATTAAAAGTGCAACAAATCACTTTAAAAGTTCTGTTGTGAGGTGGAAGAGTCCACAGAGCTCAAAGGCAGCATTAATAGGAATCAAGAGATTTTCAAAGACTAAATCATTTATTGACAGATAATGCCTTTAAATATTCTTTGTTTATTGTCCACCCCAACAAGAAAAAGAAAACACTCTCTCACACACACAAGTAACACAATTACAGGTCAGGTAAAGAAACAACGTGAGAGGATCTGGGGAAAAACGAAAGAGAGAAAAAGGGAAGCATGCAGCCCAAGCAACACTAAGATGTAGGTAATATAAGGCCATTCAAAATGCAGGTGGGGGAAGTGAAAACCATTCCAAAAATATTATTTAATACATGCCCCCCCCCCCCCACAGCAAAATGGCATAAGGAATCCACAGTATAGTGATCATGACTTTATCACCCTATGAGGACAATAACTACAAAATGTCAAACCTCCTTTACAAAATGCATCAGGCTCAGTTTCATTTTTTCCCCACAAAGGTATAGAGCTAGAGATGTTGCCATAGAGCTTTTAAAATGAAAATGGTGGTAGTGTGATATGATGAAAGTACTTTTAGTTCAGACAAAATAATAATGTAAATCAAAAGAGCACATATACACAAACTGGAGAGGTGCTAGCCATGTAGTTAGACACCACTGTGAGGAGAGGGCCATGACACATGCCCTCCTATTTGTAGTAAGCTAAAATCAAATGCCTGCCCCAGCCCATCCCCATCTGCAAAGCAAAATAATAATAAAAAAAAAAAAGAAAGAAAGTGAAACTTATAATGTCTTTTTATGAGATTTGGAGTCTGGAAAGTGCTGCTGGTAAAAAAAAAGTCCATCCATCTCGATTCACAGACTGCCACATACTCACCGCACAACAGAAGTGAATCTTCAATAGCTTTCTTCATGTAAGTAAGTGAACTAAGTTCACTGAACTTCTGCTGTTGAAGAACAAGGCCTGGCCAACAAATGGCAACTGACTCTGACTTTCCCATACCATATACAGCCTTCCTGCAAATTTCACTAAACAGAAAATACAGTATGCAAGCAGTAAATCATGTGGTTCTAACCATACAATTGTGCCTGACCATGTTGTACTACTGCTTTAAACAGATCTCATGTGTATGATATACAGGATTTTTGGCCTTGCTCTCCACTTTGCTGACTGGTTATCAGCTTGCAGTTGTCAATTTAAAGTTAACCAATAAACTACAAGTAAGGTGGGAACAATACGGACGGTGTGAAATTCCAAATTTGCAAAGGAAAAAAATGGATAACAGGATAAAATGCTTTATTTCTGGACAATCTAGAAAAAAACTGACAGTTGGTAACCTTAGATGCACCAAAGGAGAAATATTAAAGTAATAGTGGATTACAGAGGTCGATTTCTTTCAGTAAAGGATGCTGGCTTCTTGCTGTGTGAAATGTCATTGAGGACCATTCAGATAGATTAGAATAATAATTTTATTTTAAGATGGCTGCAAACTGAGTAACAGCTTAATTTCGGCTCTCCCAGTGTGAAAACAGAGACTTAGAAAAGTAGGTCAGTAAACTTGTCCTTTTGAGTAAATTTCAGTAACTGGCTAGTAAGTGCTGTGTCTGGATGCCAGCAAAAAAGAAACTTGGAGAACCTGAAAGGAAATCAATCACAAAAGGCGAGGAGAAGACACTGATTGGGAAGAATTCTACAGCTGTTCAACAAAATAAAAGACAGCGCAAGCTGTAGCTTTGGTGTAAGACATAACTTCCAGTACTCTAGAGGTAAATTAAGTCAGATATACTCAGAGCAGCTTAAAATAATCAAAACACTGAAAGATTATATCAACTGAAATAACAAAAGGCTAGAAAAATGGAAGAAACTTTAGGCATATAATCAGATGAGGTGATAAAACTTCAAAAATCATTGGTCAAAATGAAGAAAAGGCTGTCTGAACAAGAGATGCTTAAAAAAAAAAAATAGAATTGGAGG
The DNA here is from genome assembly GCF_019279795.1 of Protopterus annectens. NCBI lineage: Eukaryota > Metazoa > Chordata > Ceratodontiformes > Protopteridae > Protopterus > Protopterus annectens. Next base: position 20,176,776 of record NC_056751.1, on the reverse strand, counting down.
AAAGAGCACATAGGGAAAACCTGAGATTTTCTGCTGTACAGGAGAAGCTGGAAGGAGCAGACTGTATTAATTTTATGAAAGCACTAGTAAGCAACTGGACTGGTATGCCACAGCAGGAGATGTTAAGTGAAAGGGCACATTGTGTGTATGCTCCAAACCTGGCCATGAGAAAGCAACCTAGACATTTAATAGTAACAAAACTGTGGCAGAAGGACAATGATTACTCACTGTACACCAGGCAGAAAAGGAGTACGTGTGTTCCTGTAATCAGGGAATGACAAGAAGCAGGTATGAGATTCAAGCTGCTGTATCCAGATATCATTAGAATATTCTTTCCAGGAGGGTCAAAAATAATTTTTGATACAAAACATGCTAAGGGGGAAATGCAAAAATTTGTCCAACAAAAAGTGAGATATCAAATAGGAGATTCTGCTTCTTTTTCCTATGATAATAAAGAGCCTAGAGTGTGCCAGTGAAACCTTTTCCAGTGTTTCAAGGGAAAATGCTTTAAAGACAGAAAAAAGCACAAGAGTTGACTAGACGAACCAAGAGTATATTGGAAATGAAGGATAGACTGGATTTGGGATATGGAAATCAACAGGAAGAAAACCAGCAGCTTGGAAATTGACAAATTTGAGATTGCAAAGTAGGAATTATATTTGTGAAACATGATAACAAGAAAACCTGGAAATATTGGACTTCTTTGACTTTGAACTTGTAGGGGACTCCAAAGTATATGCCCTACTTCATGTCATTAACATTTGGAAAAAGATTTAGGAGAGGGGAAGAGGAAGGAAAGAGTTAACTGTAAGTAAAACAAAATTTTGTTCTTAACAGTAGTATTTTTATAGTGCATGACATAACCTGCATGCTATAAAGTAAAGTTTTCTCAATTATTTTCAAGTGTAATAGGGGTACTAAAGTAAACATGTGTTCCTGTTTTCCCTTGTTTCTTTTTCCTTTTTCAGGTTTAAGAAAATTAGGCACTGCAATGTAAAAGAGTAGAAAAGTCTGGACAAAAATCATGATGCAAGAAAAAATGATATGCTTTTTCTTGCTCTTGCATAGGGGAATGACTGGATTAAGGCCCCTGACTTGATCTAGTAACAAGTTTTAAGGCGAAGCAAATAAATAATAAGCAAATAAATATAAGTAAAATGTTTTCCTTTAGCAAATAAATGAGTGATTATAGTAGAGGCAACTGCGTGTCTGGTTCGTGTTTATGTATGGAGACAATCTGATAAGAGGCAATAAAATCAGAATACTTCTTTCTTTCAATGGATAGGAGGTAATGCTTTCTGAAAGCATTCAAGTGATTTTCTAATCTGGGAGAGGAATAAAGATAAGACAAAAACAGATGGTGCTTAGTGGAAGTAGAAGCACAAGCTGTACTGTGCATCTTAGCGTGGATAACCTTCTTTATAGGTTAAGTCTTTGAGTGTGGCTATCAGTCTAGGACAGTTGTTCCTATTAGGAGTTGTTAAAATTCAATATTTGAAGATGTACATAGTTTTGTGTGTTAGTATTAAGGTAATTGTCTTAGGAGTGTTCTAGGGGTGTGTTTGTTTTTTGGTTGAGGGTTTCCACTAAAACAAAAAGCTTTGTAAACTGTGACATAGGTTCAAATGGATATGACAAGAAACAACTGTATAAAAGATTGACCTGACAAACAGTGTATGCAGGTAACACAAAAGGTGAAACTAGATATTTTGTAAAAGCTGTTAAACATAACAGCTTGGAATACTTAACATAATGACACTTTCTGTATTATCTTTAAATGTGAATGGTTTCATAGATGTATACAAAAAGAAAGTGTAGTGAACTATATTAAAAAATGCAGATTGCAAATACCTATGCTACAGGAGACACATTTGAAAAAACTGAGCATATGAATTTGATAAAGAAAGAATTTCAGAATGGTTATTCAGCAGAATATCTGGGGCAAAGGAAAAGGGGAGTACTTAGATTAATTGCAAAAGGAGCTCCAATAGGGATAGAAGAGGGGAAAAAGATAATAATGGTAGGTTTGTAGTACTAAGGGGCTAAAGGTAAGGGAGGAGAATTACACTGGCATATATTTATATTCCACCTAAAACTGCTATAATCCAGTTTAAGAAAATTCTGGGAGAAATGATCAGCTTTCAGCAGAGAATATTACTTGTAGGTGGGGACTGGATTTTGATTTGCAGCAGTGAGGATGTATCGGGGGGGGCAGAAGGGAAAATAAAACAAAAAAGGGTAGATTTTGAAGAAATTTATGGACATATTTGGCATGGGAGATGTGAATTCAGTAGTAGGAGTTTGGAGTGAATTTACATATTATTCCCCAAGGTAAAAAAATGGGGCTAGGCAAGACAGAAATTATATTTCTCAGGAACATGTGCATTTAATTGAAAGTTTTGATATGCATCCAAAAATATTTCAGATTATGCGTCAATAATAATAGCATTGCAGAATAAGGGGAATCTCCAGATTTGCTCTGAGCTACTGCACAATGGTATCTCCCATACTGAGCTAACAGATATTGCCACTATAGTGGCTGACAGATTCAATGCCAACTTTACTCCCCCCCCCCCCCAAAGGACCAGTCACAATACCAGCAGATTGCCAGGCACCCAGTATTACTGCTGCACACGTTAAAACAGCACTGTCCAAAGCCAAGAGTACAGCTTCTATGGGACCTAACAATATCCCTGGTTGTGGTCTACATGAACTGCAGAGTGAACTGGCATCTCACCTGTGTACCCTGTTCAATCACAGCCTCACCTCAGGCTTTGTCCCTACCAAATGGCGCACTGCTACAGTCATCCCTCTCCACAAAGGAGGTGTGACTACAGACCCTGGGAACTGTCGCCCCATTAGCCTGACGAGTCTGATATGTAAAGCTGTGGAATGCATTATCATGGACCTAATAAACAAGGATATAGGGAAGCTCCAAACTCTGGATCCTACACAGTTTGGTTTTGTGAAGGGTAGATCATGTCTTCTCAACTTGGCTGACTTCTTTGAGTCAGTTACCAGAGCTTCGGATGAAGGCAAGGTGGTTCATACAGCCTACCTTGATCTGGCCAAGGCTTTTGATACTGTCCCCCACTCAGGAATCATAGAAAAATTCACTAAGCTAGGCATCAATTTATGTATCACCAGGTGGGTTGCAAACTGGCTCACAGATAGAACCCACAGTGTGAAAGTAGCTGTCTCCAAGTCAGACTGCAGACCAGTCATGAGTGGAGTTCCACAGGGTTTGGTCCTTGATCCTCTCGTGTTTGGTATCTACTTCTCTGAAGTCCAGGCCAACACGAAGGGACTCTGGCTGACAAAGTTTGCAGACAGTTGCAAGTTGGGAGCTATTATTAACTCCCCAAGTGATGTTGACATACCACAGAAAGGCCTCACTGAGGCCGACTGGTGTCAGAACCATGGCCTTAAGCTCAATGCCAAAAAATGTGTCATCATCCCCCTTGGGAAAAATCCGGTTCCCTTGAATTACCACATCGATGGTGGTCCACTGAACACAGAAGGAGTTATAAGAGATCTGGGAACACAGGTTGACAGCAACCTCACTTTTGAAAACCACATTGCCACTGTGGTTAGAAAGTCCTTCTATGTGGCACATCTCATTACCAAGGGTTTTGCATCCAGGAAAAAAAGAGGTAATTGTCTCCCTCTACTCTTCCCTCGTTAGGCCAGTCATCGAGTACAATGCCCCATTTGGCATGTTCCTCACTAGACACCGGCAACAACTGGAGGGGCCACAAAAGTACCTCACAAAGAGGATCCTAGTTCTTAAACACTTGTCCTATATGGACAGACTCAAACTGCAACTATTCTCTGTCTCATATTGCCTACTTAGAGGAGGACTCTGCTTGACTTACAAAGCCATGTCTGACCCAACTCTGTTAGAAATGCTACATATAAAGAAATCCCAATCCCTCCACACCACACTCTCCAGAGATCTCAACATCATTACCACTATCAACAGAACATGCTGGAGGGACAGATTCATAACCCAGAGACTGCCCATGCTATGGAATAGACTTCTCATACATGTCAAGCAGAGCCCTCTTCAAGAGAAATCTTGATGAGTGGATGTGAAATAGAAAATTGACCCCAGGGATCACTCCAGTGGCTCTATTTGACGGAGGAACTGGGAGCTAAGGTCAGGTGGCACGATGCCAGGGTAATCCTATGGGCTAGGCTTGTAAAGACTCCAGGGCCATTAGCCTAGTACACACCTATGAACAAGAAGAGGAGCAATTGCAGAATGCTAAACAGAAAATAAGGGATTACCTTGATAATATGCATAAGTTTAGAAAGACTGCTGTTAAGCAACTGTATGTACCATCCCTCTGGAAAATATCTCACATAATACCCTTACATAAAGGCGGTCAATATCGACTGATATATCCAACTATAGGTTCATAGGTTCATACTAGGCTATCTGCCCAAGGGCATTTATAAGCCTAGCCCATAGTTATGTGGCTTTCGCCACCCCTTTAGTTTGAATAAAAACTATGCCAATCATTTTTCTGTGCCTCTGTCAAGCAGTGACACTGAAGTAATCCTTGGGGTATATCTGCGATCTCCCATCCATTGGTCAAGATTCCTCTTGAACAAGGCCAGCGAGGTGCTCTGCCTCACATGTACCGGGATTTTGTTCCACAGCATAGGGAGTCTCTGGGTGATGAATCTGTCCCTCCAGCACGTTCTATTTATAACCGTGTCAAGGTTTAAGTCTCCCGCCCTTGTGGTTCTGAGGGATCTAGATTTTTTGAGGTGAAGCATATTCATCAAATCTGGGTTTGACATGGCCTTATATGTCAGGCACAGGTCACCTCTGAGCAAGCGGTATGAGACTGAATAGAGCTGGAGTTCTTTCAGTCGGGCAGCATAAGACATATTTTTGAGACCCTTTATCCTTTTGGTGAGGAACGTTTGGGGCCTTTCAAGCTGCAGCAGGTGTCGGGTCAGATACATTCCAAACGGGGCATTGTACTCAATCATAGGTCTAATGAGTGATGAGTACAGGGGGATGATGACCTCCCTTGATCTAGATGTGAATCCCTTCATGATCAGGTGGGCAATATAGAAGGTTTTCCTAACTACTTTAGCAACATGAGTGTCAAACGAAAGGCTACTGTCAACTTGGGTCCCCAGATCCCTGATGACTTTTTCTGTGCTCAGTGGATTGCCACCTATATGGTAGCTAGGGGTAACCTTGTTTTTCCCGAAGGGTATGACTATGCATTTTTTGGCATTTAACTTCAGGCCATGGCTCTGGCACCAGTTAATCCGTTTCTGTGAGGCCCTTCTGGAGGATATCTGTGTCAGATGTGTTTTCGACTATGGCCCAGTTTGCAGTCATCTGCAAACTTTGTCAGCCATAACCCTCCTGTGTTTGCTTGTACTTCAGAAAAGTAGATGCCGAACAAGAGTGGACCCAGGACTGAGCCCTGTGGGACACCACTTGTGACAGGCTTTGAGTCTGACATGGCTCCAGCAACTCTGACCCTGTGGGTTCTGTCACTTAGCCAGTTTGCAACCCATCTTGTGATGTATGGGTTTACATTCAAGCTGATGAGTTTTTCGATGATACCTGAGTGGGGTATTGTGTCGAAGGCCTTTGCCAGGTCGAGGTAGGTTGTATGGACTGCCTTTCCCTCATCAATGGCCTTGGTGACTGTCTCGAAAAAGTCAACCAAGTTTAAGAGGCAGGATCTGCCTTTGACAAAGCCAAACTGGGTTGGATCCAAAGTCTGCAAGTTCCTATGTCTTTATTTATGAGTTCCATTATGATCCTCTCCATGGCTTTGCAGATAAGGCTTGTCAAGCTAATGGGGCGGTAATTTCCAGGGTCAGTGGAGGCACCGCCCTTATGAAGTGGGACCACAGTCGCCGTGCGCCACTCCTTGCACGTATCCTGAGGTGAGGCTAAGATTAAACAGCTGTCCTAACTGTGGGTTTAATTCCTCGTTGAGTTCATGAAGCACACAGCCGGGGACACCATCCGGTCCCATGGATGCTGTGTTTTTCACCTTAGTGAGGGCAGTTCTCACCTGGGCGTTGGAGATGTTTGGGGGCTACAATCCTCTGGAATAGATATCTCTCCTTTGGGGGAGAAGTTTGCACTGAACCTGTCAGCCAGTATGTTAGCAATGTGTGTAGGTTCAGTAATTTTCACATCATTTTGAACTAATTCTGAGCATATCTGGGAGTTTCCTCCTAGGTTTCTAACATAGCTAAAGAAGGCCTTATGATTGTCTTTAGAGTCCTTGGCGATTTTTCTCTCAAAATTTGCCTTGGATGATTTTATGAGAGCTCTTAGTTTTTACTTATAATGATCAAAGGTGTCTTACCTTTCAAGGATTTTGCTCTATCTTGTAGTAGCTTCCTCCTTTTGTTGTAGAGCTTGTTTATGGCTGGGGTCCACCAGACTGGACTCTTGCCTTTGGTACAGAGAGTCTTAGTTTTGTTTGGGATTGCCTGATCCATGCAGTCCTGTAGGTGCTGGTAGAAGGCATTTGTAAGTGATTCAGCGGTTTGAGTAATGTTTACCACTGGCTCAGGGGCCTTAAAGGAGACCACACTAGTTTTTAGAAGTGTGAAATCGGCTTTTGAGAAGTTTTTCACTGTGGTCTTTTTGTTTCAGGTGGGGGCGGGATGAGGACCTCCAGCGAGATTAGTTTATGATCTGATCTCACCAGTGAGGGGTATACTTCCAGTGTTGAACATTTTGATCCCATGTTCGTGATGATGAGATCAAGTATGTTTTCTCCTCTTGTGGGGATGGTGACTAGTTGTTCCATGGCATTTGAGTTTATGAACTCCAGGAATCTTTGGGTTAGAATGTTCGGGCTTGAGTAGTGTTCCCAGTCTATATTAGGGTAGTTGAAGTCACCTAGTATGATGGTGTTTGGAGATACATTTATCCCCTCCAATGTTTTCAGGAAGGCCATGTGAGGTTCCTGAGTTTGAGAGGGTGGCCTGTAACATGCTACAAATTGCAGAGCAGTCTTGCCTATGGTTAATTGCACATGGATGGTCTCTGATGCATCGTGCGTTGCCACCAACCTTGAGGTGTGGGTGTCCTTTATGAATATGGACACCCCCCTCCTTTCTTGGTGTTGTCCGGATTTTGGGGCCGGAACGCATGATATGAGGTGAAACCTGTTAGTGTTGGGGTGCTCTCAGGAGCCTTGAACCAGGTTTCTGTCACAGCACAGACATCGATGTTCTCCATATTGAGAAGGGCCTCGAGTGCGTGCATCTTGAGAGTGAGACTTCTGGCATTGAGCAGCATTACCCTTAGTTTTTTTCCTTTTTGGTGTTCTAGGGTGGTAGGTTTAGAAATTGAGCCTTGCCTAAAAAAGGCACTATGGGGGTGGCAAGAGCCATGGCCATTCTGTCTCCGCTTGCCAGAATCTTAGAAAAATGTATACACAAACAGATATTAGACCATTTCCTGACTAATAATCTACTATCCAAGACACAACATGGCTTCCGGCCCAGGCATAGTACCAGTACAGCACTTATCAGCTTTACTGGTACTGTATACTAACTTAAAATCAAAAACCAACTCATCTGTGCTACCTTTTTAGATGTGTCAAAAGCATTTGACACTGTATCACATCAAATACTTCTTAACAAACTAGCCATCTACCACTCCAGCCCTGAAGCCTTAAAATGGTTTCATAGCTGCCTGTCTGACAGAAAACAAGTATAAAATAGACAATAACACCCCCTCCAGCTCCCTATAAGTGTTGGAGTCCCACAAGATTCAGTCTTCGGTCCATTTCTGTTCTCTATCTTTACTAATGACCTTCATACTACAGCTAACCCAGCCACAATTGTACAATATGCTGATGACGCTTCCCTAATCTGCTCTGCCCCCACTATCAAAGAACTCCAAGAAAAAACTCAAGCAGCCCTCCACAATATAGAAAATTATCTAACTCTCCATCAACTTGTGCTTCACCTCAAAAAAACAAGTTTATGGTCTTCCAGCATAACCCTACATCTAATAATCTACCTCCTATCTATATTTCCTCTTCCAATGGCACTATAATAGAGCGAGTAGAATATACAAAACTTCTCGGTGTCACAATTGGTAGCAGACTCAAGTTTGACAGACACCTTGCTCTAACCATTAAAAAGGTACATGCCAAACTGGGTTCACTCTACAGGGCAAAAACATTTCTCAATGACCAACCAGACTTGCAACAGCCCGAACCCATCTAATATCTTCCCTTCTATATTGCTCTCAAGTATTTACCAGCCTTTACAAATCTGACCTAAATAGCCTTGAATCTTGCTATAACAAAATAGATAAATTCTCTAGTAATCAATCTCAAAAATCTCAGCATTGTACTGTATTAATTCGGCTAAAATGGTTAGATCTCCCCTCATCTCCTTACCCTGACTCAGCTACTAGCCGCTCGTACAGTCTTATACAAACCTGGTAATTTCCCAGCACTATCAAATCTACTCCAACCCTATAGTAACCTAACATCCCTCAGGTCGGCTGATAAAATATTGTTAAAAGTTAATAAAGCCCAAAACACCTGTGGCATCTCCCTTTTCTCCCATACTATTGCCAAGTAATGGAACTCTCTTCCACAGCATATTTTTACCATCAGTGACACACTAACATTTAAACAGACCCTAAAAGAATATTTTTTTTAAACATAGGCTTTACTCCTCTTCTCACCCAGGCTAAACACGTCAACCCATAAATATCTGATTCCTTTCTCTATACTACCCTTCTCAATATCTCCTGGCTATTGAATCCGTCTTACTCCCAGATCATAATACCCCCCCCCCAAAAAAAAAAGTATGGAAAAATTGATGTTTGAAATATTTGACAATTGCATATAATTCTTTAATATTGTCTAATATGCCAAACTTTGTTACCTCTGTTTTAAACACTGTGGTAAGAAGTTGTAATTTGTATTACTTTTTATGCATTATAATTATTGTAACTGGCATATGTCATTTGTAATATACTAATGTAATCTTCCTTGGAGTTTTTCTCCCAGGTCTCCACGAAAACGGGCTTCTGGTCCAGCCGAACACTACCCGGTTAACAAATAAAATAAATAAAAAATTAACTAAAAATAAATAAATAAAATAAAATTGTAGGGTAATGAAATAAAAATCAGACACTGGTGCATTTTCACCTATCTGTTAAAAACACAGTGAACATTATTCAGGAGTTATTAGGAAAGACAGAAATTTATTCTGAAAATATAGCTTGGGAGTGGGATAAAATTAAGGTGGAAATGAAGAGAGATATGGTTAAGAAATAATAATTGTTTAGAGAGATTGAAAAAGTTTAAGTATTGCAGAATTGGGGGAATCTCACAGAACAGGAAGAGGAGCAATTGCAGAATGCTAGACAGAAAATAAGGGATTACCTCGTTAATATGTATAAATTTAGAAAGACTGCTGTTAAGCAACTGCTTTTGATGATAACTCCAGAGCACAAAAAGTTTTAGCATTTTGACTCGGGCAGCAGAGAATAGAAGGGGGTGTCACCAAGTTTAGAGAGCCTATAACAAGGAAGATAACCACAGATTCTGTAAAGGTGCTAGAAATATTTCAGAAATTGTATGAAAATCTGTATAAAGCATAGAAATGTGAAAATCAAAGAAAGGTACAAATGGAAATGTTTATGAAGGAATTAAATATGCCAAGGTTAGAGGTAGATGAGTCTCAGTTACTAACAGTTAGGACAGGAAGAGATTAAATGAAAATGGTGATATATAACTAATCTGTTGGAAAGTCCTCAGGAATAGATGGTATCCCAGTAGAATTTAAGAAGGTAGGAGGGAAGAAACTGATAAAATTTGGAAGGTTTTGTTAAATAGTATTTTAAAAGAAGGAGAAGCACCAACATCCTGGAAGAAAGCAGCTGTGGCTGTAATACCTAAAGGTGGTAAAGACCCATTTGATCCACCTTCGTATAGGCCCATTTACATTCTAAACCATGATTATAAAGTGTTTATATCCATAATGGCTACAAAAATGGCAAAGGTGATGCCAAAATTTATAGGTATGGCTCAGTGTGGTTTTGTAGAGGGGAGGCAAACATTTGACAACACTAATAAAACAGTGGTTATCCCGAGGGAAGTAGAGTGTAAGAAAATATCACTGTAGTTGGTGGGTCTCGATGCAGAGAAAGCATCCAACAGAGTAAGCTGGGATTTTACGAGTAGGGCAATGGAAGCATTTCCATTCCCTGATAAAATTATAATATTGATTAGGATAATATATGAGGGATTGGGGGCAAAAAATTAAAGTGGATGGGTTCCTCTCTCTCATATGTTCTGTTTGAACAGAGGAACCAGGCAGGGGTGTCCTCTTTCTCCTTTGCTATTTGTGTTGTATTTAGAACCACTGGCAAATAAAATAAGGGACTCGGAAATTCTAGGATGTAGTTGGTATGGCACTCAAGAAAAGCTGGCCTCGTTTGCAGATGATATTATTTTATACCTGATAAAACCAGAAAAGGAAAATTCAGTGTTGCGGAACATCTTCAGATAGTTTCAAGTCTTTTTGTGATACAAGATTAATGAAGATAAAATAAAGGCAATAGCTGTAAACTATGTAGCCACATAAGAATTGGTTCATCAATGGCCATATTTATGATGACATGATAAAATTAAATACTTAGGAATATGGATTAAAAAGGATTCTGTGATGGCCGCTAAGGTTGTGCGGGAAGAGACCAAACAGAAGATAATACAAAAACTGAGAAATTGGAAGCTCTGTTTTATGGATATAGACAGCAAGATAAAAACAGTCATTTTTTAGTCCCCTTAGTTTTATACACAGGTCAGACATACTTTTATCAACCAGAGGAGAAGTTGTGGATAGCCATATGAAGAGTTGAAGGATCTTATCTGGGAGGGGAAGCCTGCAAGAGTCAAGTGGGATAAGCTGATCCTTCCAATAGAACAAGGTTGTTTGGGATTCACTGATTTGAAGGGGTATTTCAGAGCAACACAGAAGGCTCCTATACATAGCACAAACAGAACACTATAACTCAAAATGGAAAGGGATGATGATGAAACAGGAAGGAAGCTCAAGAAACAGGAAGAGACTGGGATTTTGGATGCAGATCCTTAAGGAAAATAACATTAACCATAAATAACAGTATAGTCATAAAGTAGCAGACAGTATTCTAAGAGTTAAGCCAACATGGGAATGGAGAAATGAGATTCTGCTGATAGGGATGACTAAACCTAGGGATACAGACAATAGGCAAGAATGGGGGTGGAATTTACTATTGAAAACTGGCAAAGGAACCAAGGTATTGGGAACAAAGAATTAGAGAGGGAAAGATTAAATGGGAAGAGGCCAAAGATTTATTTGAACTGCAGGCTATATATTGCCTTCCCTATCAAGGATTGATATCAGAATATAGGCAAAGAGAAAGAAATAGGGGGTCCTAAGTGAAAGACCAGCACTGGTAGAATTTTAGTAGAATTCAAAATAGAAGCTGCTGTTAAAAAATGGATAATTAGTAGAGCATATAAATATTGCATGATAACTATAAGAATCAATCGGAGGATAGAAAGGATTGGGAATAGAGACTGGATAAGCAATTCACAAAGAAACAATGGAAGGATATATGTATGACTACCAAATATGCAACAAAGTCTAGAAGATTATTATCTTTTTTTGGAAGCGTTTACATAGGTATTCTTGTACCCCAAGTAGACTCCAAAATTTTTTTCCTCAGGTAGGTTGCAAATGTTGGAGGCGTGATGGGAAAAAAGAGCTAATTAGGAACATATTTTCTGGGAATGTAATGAGCAGAATTTAGAACTTTCCTGCAGGCTACTCTGGTGGAAATACAAATTGGTATAACTAAGGAAATCATTCTTTGAGCTATGATACAGAATTGGAATTTTACCTAGACATAGTAAGGCCTTGCTGAGTCTAATTATGGTGGCTGCCAAAAGAGCAGTTACTGGAAAATGGAAATCAAAGCCTAAACCAACTGTACTCAAAGTAATGAATATAGCAACACCGGTAAAACAACTGGAAGTGGGATCTTTAGAAAAGGGTATGAGTTAATTGCATACAAAAATGGGAATTATGGGTACAATACATGCAGAATAATGTTTTGGAGGAGGAATGTAGTTTAAACGAAGGCAGGATTTAAATGAGCTGTGTAATGTTTGATTGAGAAAGACTGATGTATAATGTTTGCAACTATAAATATGTTAATATGGTTTGTTTCATGTATATATCTTTCGGCTTTTTCCCGGTTAGGGGTTGCCACAGCGGAACTCCGGTACGCTAATGATTGGCAGTAGATTTTTACGTACCGAGTTGGCAGCCCTGATGTACAACCTTCAACGAAGGTACGCCCATTCATGCATGTCTCCACACAGAAGACGCTTTAGCTGAGAATCGAACAGGACAACGTCTTAATGTGAGGCGACAACGCTATAAATGTATAATTGCCTATATCATAAGTAATATTTTAATAAAGATGTTTTTTGTTTAAAAAAATTAAACTAATAACTTGATCTAAGTGTATGGTAAACATTGAAAATTTACCAGTAGTTAACAAATATTCATCAAAATAATAGCTAGTTGGTCTTGAGCAATTTTGTTTAAAAAAAGGCTGATGTCAAGTTCAGTCTTACTGTTCTGTAAGCAAAAGAGGAAGCCTGTCAGTTGTTCAGCAATAGGTTTTTGAATACCAGTTATGCAAAGAAATTTTGCCAAAAATATTTTTAGTTGCACTGTCTTTTTTTTCTTTTTTGTGCAATCTCATAGTAAGCATACATAATTTAAGGGTGTCAAGGTGCTCCCCCCAAGTGGGGCATAGTGGAATTTGCCCCCTTGCAGAAAAAATATTCTGAGATTCGCTGAAAGTGCTTTTTTGAGCTTTTTCTCCACAATACATCATCCTGTGGCCCCCTTGCTCAGTGCCCCTTGTCCATCACCAGGTCTGCCAGCCACCTAATCCCCTGGACTGCCACCAATATTGCTGGGACCACAATGGATCTTTTTTTTTTTTTTAGGCCAGAGTTGATCTTTAGGGCATCCCGTGGCTCTGACTTTCAAAATACATTGTTTTTTTCCCATTTCACTCATGATTTCCATGATAGCATCCAAGGAGTTGGTGTGCAGTGGGAATGCACAGTCTTTTGCCCTGCCTGTACAGCAACTCATCTATGTTCACATCCTTTCCTCCCCTTTGGATGATGTCTCCCACTAGTGATGTCCCCTGCTTCCACCAGAGATCATCACAGGAGTTTCCCACCAAAGATGGTAACACCCATCCCTTCCTCCCGCTCCATCAGTTGCCTTAGCAACAAACCAAACCCAGGTTAGGTAGACCATAATCTGGGCTTTATCCCACTACTCTACCAGAAAGGCCTTAAAGTGCTTCTTCTGAGATTTTTTCAGCATATTAGGATTTTAATAATTTGCTGTCACACAATACACAGTTAATTGCAAAGAAACAACACAAGCAGGTCTTCAGTTACAGGTGGCAGCTTAAATTAAATGTTTCTTATTACTCATGAGAGAATTCCACGTCTAATATCTTGACATAGTTCTTAGCTGCATCTGATTTTGCCTTACATTCTTTGCCTGTTTGTCATAAATTGTGTGGTTTTCTGCTAAATGTATGAGGATTGCAGCAAGTAAGTAGTGGCAGATGTTTGAGATGCAGATTCTGTCTTTTTGAAAATGCATGCTAATGCAAAATCTGCTGTTCTAACAACTTTCTAAGTGTATAAAAGCAAGATGTAAAGTCTGACCCTGATTTTGGACCTTTGTCCCCCATTTTGTTCTTGTTTTTGATCCTGTTTCCGGAGCTAATAGGATGATAGCATGTGAGCTGGTGGTAGCTGGTTGAGCTTTATCTAGTTAATAAATTCTAACCATGTAAGCTTATTTAAGGCTTATCAATGACAAGGATGGGAAGTTGCAACAGCAGTTAAATGTGAAGTCATGCTATAGGCTAGGTCAATTTAAATGTGGTGTTTGTGAGAAAGTTAGTGTGTTATAAGTATAAAAGGGCTGTGCAGCAAAAAGGCATGGGATGTGTATTTTCGCATACAGTTGATCATACAATTTTTGTGCTTCATAGCAAGTGAAACCTCTGATTATCCTCAAGAAATGGCAAATTTCATAATTTCAGTTTTTGCTTATTTTGCAGAGGTTCATAGGTTTATAGGTAGGTACTAGGCTATCGGCCCAAGGGCCTAAGTAAGTCTAGCCAACAAGGTTCCCTGGCTTACGCCACCCAAGAAAGTTATTTTCCTGTGCCCTGTCAAATGTGAAGCAGGTGAAAAAAGCCTGATGTTTACCCAAGCTTCTTGTATTTTGTTTTGGGGTATTTCTTTTGGACCTGAATTTGACAACTGGGCTGAAACTGAATCGAATACATGCTGAAGTGCTGACTGTACAGCAAACGGAGAAGCCTGAATAGAGTAATATGGTGTCATCAGTGTAATTTAAGTGGGCAGTACAGACCCTTGATTCATTGTTGATAAAGATACAGACATTTTAGAGACAGAAGTGAGTAAATATTAAGCCAAGATTATTTACATACTGTACACTTTGCAAAATGGAAAAGAAAAATGTAGCCACAGATTTAAAGCAGGGAAAATAATTATTAACAAGTAAAGGAGGGTGGAAGAGTTGTTATACTATGCCAGTTGCTACTTTGTTGCATTTAGCCAATTAGCAACTTGAAAAGCACAACTAGCCATCAACATAACTCCAGTCTCAGTAACTCACTTAGATCATGTAACTCCTTACAGATTTCTGTGTCAGAAAAGTTTAGAAATGCACAAGTTCCTTGTCATACAAATGGAAGTAAAAGATTTCTGACTCACTTTCTGACATACTAAGGCAAGTGATCACAACATGCCTTATGATAGTCACCTGCGTCATGTCTTTTTATATCTGAGTACTGAAACCTCTGTGATCGCATATGCTCGTTATTCAAATAATGTAAAATGAAAACCAGCTTAAAAGTGAAAAATTACAGATATTGGCGTAGTATAATAGCAGTATAGCTATAATAGCCTTCAAGATTGGATTTTTGCGGAATTTATTCCCTTCTGGCCCTTCCTTAGGCTACACCTCTAGGATCAAACCTTGCATGTTTTGAGCAAATGTCTACATGACACACACACACACACACACACACACACACACACACACACACACACACACACACACACACACACACACACACGTGTTGGGTATTACCACTACAACAGAGAAAGAAGCAGGGACCTGTGAAACATGTAAAGTGGAGAATGTCGTTCAGCTTTGGAAAAAAGTAAATGGATTTTATTAGTACAGAATCAAGTTGGATAAATGTACAAGAGATTATCGGTTTGAACAGTTAATGGTGAAATTAAACACAAAGAGTGAGGTACTTGTCTAGATGATGCCACTGTTGTGGCAGCTATCAGGAAAGAGCAAGGTAACAGAGAGATCAGTGCTGCATCTACCTTTTTTACTTTCTCTAACCTTTTGCTATTTAAATGAGTAGTTCATGTCCTGCCTAGCTACAACTTTGTCATTAAGGAACAACAGAGAAATTTTCACATACTTTGATGGTTAGAGTAGAGAACAGTTCATATTGCTTCCATCCTCCAGAAATGTTCTGAAAGATGATGGAAGTTTCTGAACTTGATTGTAATCAGAGATACCTGGGCTGTTTTTTCCAATCCAAATGCCATAATATGACAGTGATCACTTGTAGAAGTGTCCAGAACTTCCAGGTTTTTTGTTCATTAAAGGGACTCAACTACCAGTATAAAATGGAGCAAATGCCTAGCTGGTTCTTATAATTGTTTTAATGTTTTGGTATCAAGGCATCTGCTGGGAGATGTTGGGATTTATTTTGCAAGATTATTTGCTGCTTACACTGTAGCTGTTGAACAGGTGACCTTTTTGAATACCTGCAAAGCTGCCACTTGAAAAACTCTTCACACTTTTCTGAAAATCGTTCTCCAGGTATATAGGCAAAAATGCTACTAGTAGTGCTTGAGGGGGTGGGTATTGCAATGACTAACAGACCACCCAGGGGTGATGTGAGGCCTGATGGCACAGGCAGAGAACCTTCTCATCACTTCATTGATATTCAGTTTCTGTCTTATATAAGTGGTACATTTTGGATTATTTTCTGCTTAAACTCTGAGCTTTGGCTGGCTAAGACCTAACTGCAATCAATTGGACGTATAAGTGAATTTAAGTAAATGTTTATCTGCACTTTTTTCAAATAATACAGCATTTAAATTGATTTATTTGTATTGCATTGAATATATCTAGCTGGAAGTTGTGGCTCTGTTTTTTCAGTTAATGCTTGTTAGAATTTAGTACTTGTTAGAATTCCTCCATAGCCAGTGATAAGTGGGGGTAGTTTCACTTCATTGATATTCGGTTTCTGCCTTATATAAGTGGTACATTTTGGATTATTTTCTGCTTAAACTCTGAGCTTTGGCCGGCTAAGACCTACCTGCAATCAACTGGACGTATAAGTGAATTTAAGTAAATCTTTATCTGCACTTTTTTCAAATAATACAGCTTTTAAACTGATTTGTTTGTGTTGCATTGAATACTATCTAGCTGGAAGTTGTGGCTCTGTTTTTCAGTTAATGCTTGTTAGAATTTAGTGCTTGTTAGAATTCCTGCATAGCCAGTGATAAGTGAAGGTAGTTTCACTTTATTGATATTTGGTTTCTGCCTTATATAAGTGGTACATTTTGGATTATTTTCTGCTTAAACTCTTGAGCATTGGCCAGCTAAGACCTACCTGCAATCAACTGGACGTATAAGTGAATTTAAGTAAATCTTTATCTGTACTTTTTTCATATAATACAGCATTTACATTGATTTATTTGTGTTGCATTGAATACTAATCTAGCTGGAAGTTGTGGCTCTGTTTTTTCAGTTAATGCTTGTTCAAATTTAGTGCTTGTTAGAATTCCTGCATAGCCAGTGATAAGTGGGGGTAGTTTCACTTCCTTGATATTCAGTTTCTGCCTTATATAAGTGGTACATTTTGGATTATTTTCTGCTTAAACTCTGAGCGTTGGCCTGCTAAGACCTACCTGCAATCAACTGGATGTATAAGTGAATGTAAGTAAATCTTTATCTGCTCTTTTTTCAAATAATACAGCATTTACATTGATTTATTTGTGTTGCATTGAATACTATCTAGCTGGAAGTTGTGGCTCTGTTTTTTTTCAGTTAGTTCCCCACACACTCTCCCTGCTTTTGTTTTGGTGTTAACCTTGGTGGCTTTGAAACTGCCCGCCCCTCTTGTAAATTTGCATGTGGATACCCCTCCTGGGCCCAACTCATTTGCTCACTCAAACAAGAAAAAAAATGCACTTTATTCATCTGCTTTTACTGTATTTGTGTTTCTTCTTACTTTATTTTTCTTTTGCATCATCTTAAAAGTACTCCGTTGTATTTATTACTGCTTGCTGTTAACTATCATTCTAAGCCTTTTGTTTTAAGCACTTGGGCTTCAGACCAGTTGTTTTACATTAAGAAGGTTTGTGGTCTGCACTTTTGTGGCAGGACAAGTAGCTTACATCCTTCTCAGTTGGGAACTGCTGATTGAAGGCTCAGTGTCTGTTATTCTAAAAATGTATTAGTTCTGGTTTAAGCACTTGGGCTTCAGGCCAATTATTTTTCATTAAGAAGGTTTGTGGTCTGCACTCTTTTGGGAGGAGAGGCTGGACTCTGCCCTTCCGAGCTGGTAATTTCTGGTTAAAGGCTTATAATGCCTACACATTTGAACTGTTTCTTACTGAAATTGGTGCGCCTTGTTTGCCGTAGCATAGACTAGATCCAGGCCTGCTGAGTCTTGTTTAACTTGAGCACTAATCCAGGCCTTCTTAAAAGTATTCAATTGTATTTATTACTGCTTGTTAGTAACCTGATTAAAGTGTAGCTATCATTCTAAGTCTTTTGGTTTAAGCACTTGGGCTTCAGACCAGTTGTTTTACATTAAGAAGGTTTGTGGTCTTCACTGTTGTGGCAGGACAGGTAGCTTACATCCTTCTAAGTTGGGAACTGCTGATTGAAGGCTCAGTGTCTGTTATTCTAAAAGTGTATTAGTTCTGGTTTAAGTACTTGGGCTTCAGGCCAGTCGTTTTACATTAAGAAGGTTTGTGGTCTGCAGTCTTGTGGGAAGAGGGGCTGGACTCTGTCCTTCTGAGCTGGGAATTTTTGGTTAGAGGCTTATAGTGCCTGCATATTTGAACTGTTTCCTACTGAAATTGGTGTGCCTTGTTTGCTGTCTCATAAACTAGATTCAGGCCTGCTGAATCTAGCTTTGTTTGTATAACTTGAGCACTAATCCAGGCCTTCTTTTTTGGAGAAGGTTCCCCTGCACCCCAGTGGCATGAGTGTGCAGTTAGAACTTGTCTGATTGAAAACTACAGGAACAGGGCTCAGTTTTGAGATTGTTGTACTGGTTAATTGGGTAATTTGTTTAAAAGCCTTTTCTGATTGCTTCTAGTCATCTAAAGCTGTTTTAAGTGTATTTTTACTGTTTGTAGTTGTTTAAAGCTGTTTTAAGTGTATTTTGTACTGTTTTTGCTTTATCTTTAAAAAAAAGTTTTCCTTGTTTCCCACATTTCTAAGCTAGTATAGTCCAGTTTTTAGGCTAGTGCTGAATTCAGGGCTGTGTTACAAGTTTCTGATTTGCCCATACCTTACTTGAATAGAAGGAGGTTTCTCTGTTCACCTGTGAGAGAGGGAGCTTTGAGCAGCCATCTGTCCCTGGAGGAGTGGTTCCAGCGCAGAAGTTAGTAGTTTATAGGCCATTTTGGGCTAATTTCTATCTCTTTCATTTTCCTGCTGTAAAAACCGTGTTTGCATGGTTTTGAATGTCCGGGCAGCACTGGTTAGCTAGGGCTAAATTATTCCCGGCTCCACCAAGTCTCCTCTTCAGTTTTCCCTTGAAAGTAGCCTTAACTTTCAACCTAATCACTTAAAAAGCACCCTACAATCCAGCACTTGCTCAGACCAAATAGCAAGCACTAATATACCCAGACACTTGATTGCCCAGCAGGGCAAGGCTCATTATTCACCCCTCACCAACCAAGCGACTAAGCAGCTCACCCTGCTATTCAGGCATGACCAAAGGGCAATTTCAGATATACTCTCCAGTT
The DNA here is from genome assembly GCF_019279795.1 of Protopterus annectens. NCBI lineage: Eukaryota > Metazoa > Chordata > Ceratodontiformes > Protopteridae > Protopterus > Protopterus annectens. The sequence continues at coordinate 20,157,601 of NC_056751.1, read as the reverse complement.
CAGCTGGTGAACCTGGCTATCCTGAGGCAATGTTACATCTGCCTCATGTACACAGACAACCCTCTTCTCCTACCACAAAACATTAACATATGCGAGAGATGCAATTATATAGCAAAATTGGAGGCTAAGCTCTCTTCACCCAAGACTGGAACAGGCAGTCATGAAGAGAAGGTTAACACTTGCACCACATCTCCAGCCTTACATAGACATACTAAACCAGCACTGGCAAAAAATACACATAAATACACTAAATCATACTCAGAGGCTCTAAATAAAAACCTGCAAAAGCATCACAGACCTCCAAAGCAGACACCCAAAAAACCTGCTCTTCCCGTCACAAACTAGACAACACATAAAACACAAAATCAGTGTGCCGCACAATCGCAGCCCTTAAGGTGAAATAAAATGCCTAACACACTAGTAATAGGCGACTCTATTTTCAGGCACACTGATGTCCCACTCACTAGGCTGGACAAGGAGAAGGTTACTGTTAGCTGCCTGTCGGGAGCCAGAATCCACCACATAACACAAGCACTCAGGTCACTCCAGAACAAGTACAAATATGACTCTGTCATTGTTCATGTTGGTGTGAATGATCTGAGATGTACCTCCCTGGACTACATGAAGAGAGACATGGAAGAGCTCTCTGATCATGTAGCCCAGGCGGGTATGACCCTGACCCTGAGTAGCATCCTGCCCTCACCAAGAATGATACCACAGTATAAAGAAAAAATTATCAATTTCAACAATTGGCTAAGTTTCTGGTGTCATTCAAAGGGGATCCAGTGTCTGTCAGCCTGGGATGACATGCTCGACAAGCCTCATTGCTTCGCAATTGACGGCTTGCACCTGTCACCCGTAGGCTTTGGAATACTGGCCAAGGCTCTTGCTGCCCCCATAGTGCCTTTTTTAGGCAAGGCGCAAAAATCAAACCCACCTCCGTAAACAGCACAAATAAAAAACTGAGGGTTATGCTACTCAACACCAGGAGTTTAAATCTCAAAATGCATGTGCTCGAAGCACTCCTCAGTATGGAGAACGTCGACATCTGTGCAGTAACTAAAACCTGGTTCAAGGCTCCACAGAGCACCCGAGCACTACCGGGCTACAACTTATACCACACATTTCGGCCACAGAACATGGACCGAAACACAAAAGGAGAGGGTGTATCCATATTCATCAAGGATACCTGCACCTCCAGGTTAGTGGCGCAGCATGATACCTCTGAGATCATCCTTGTGCAACTAACATAGGGCAAATCTGCAGTGCAAATTGTGGCCTGCTACAGATCACCCTCCATGAACCAGGACCACCACTCCACCTTTCTGGAGACCCTGGAAAACATGAAGGTCCTACCGAACACCCTGATATTGGGCGATTTCAATTACCCTACCGTTAACTGGGAAAACTACTCAAGTACAAACTCCCAGGTCCAGGGCTTCCTGGAATTTATCAACTCAAATGCACTGGATGAGCTGGTAAACTCCCCTACCAGAGGTGAAAACATATTGGACCTGGTCATCACCAACATGGGCGACAGGTGTTCCGCACCGGAGGTCAACCCATCACTGGTTAGATCAGACCATAAACTAATCACTCTGGATGTCCACACCACACCACCACCCCTAACCAAGGAAACCACCGTGAAAAACTTTTCTATAGCAAACTTCACCTTACTTAAGACAGAGATGGTAAGTTTCACAGCCCCCATGCTAAAGGATAACAGTGTCCAAGATGCAGGAACCTTTACAAATGCACTCTGTGAGCACCTACAAGGATGCATGGATCATGCCATCCCTAGCAAAACCAAGACTCACTCCCCTAAGAGAAGGAAACCAGTCTGGTGGACCCCTGCCATAAACACGCTATACAATAGGAGGAAACTAGTTCAGAAAAAAAGCAAATCCCAAGAAGGAAAGACATCCCTGTTCAGTATCAGTAAGAAACTAAGGTCCCTCATAAAATCATCTGAGGCTAACTTCGAAAGAAAAATAGCCAAGGATTCGAAAGATAACCACAAAGCCTTCTATAGCTATGTCAAGAATCTAAGTGGCAACTCCCAGATATGCTCTGAGCTAGTGCAAAATATCACAAAATATACTGAACCTACTGATATTGCCAACATCCTGGCAGATAGATTCAGTGCAAACTTCACCCTACTCTCACCCCCAAAACGGCCCACAACAATATCGGAAAAGTGTAGTGTCCCGGAAATCACAGACACACAGGTGAAAACAGCCCTTTCAAAAGCCAAAAGCACAGCATCAGTGGGGCCAGATGGTGTCCCAGGCTGCGTCTTGCACGAACTACAGAACGAACTAACCCCCCACCTAAACACACTGTTCAACCTCAGCCTCTCTACAGGCTATGTGCCCATAGAATGGTGCACAGCACTGGTTATTCCGTTCCACAAAGGAGGGGCCACAACTGACCCTGGTAACTGTCGCCCCATAAGCCTGACTAGCCTGGTCTGCAAGGCTATGGAGGGCATCATCATGGAACTCATTAACAAAGACATTGGGAACCTCCAAACACTTGACCCGACCCAGTTCGGCTTTGTTAAGGGCAGATCATGCCTGCTAAACCTGGTGACTTCTTCAAGACAGTCACCAAGGCCATAGATGAGGGGAAGGTGGTTCACACAGCCTACCTTGACCTCACCATGGCTTTTGACACTGTTCCCCACTCAGGAATTATAGAAAAACTCACCAACCTGAACATAAACCCCTACGTCACTAGATGGGTTGCCAGCTGGCTAACAGACAGAACTCACATGGTAAGAGTAGCAGACTCCAGGTCCGACTCTAAACCAGTGACAAGTGGTGTCCCACAAGGCTCGGTCCTGGGACCCCTACTGTTCGGCATAAACTTCTCAGAAGTACAGGCAAACACAGGAGGACTATAGATAACCAAGTTCACCAATGACTACAAACTGGGAGCCATAATTGACTCTCAGGCTGACACGGACATTCTCCAAAAGGGCCTTACTGAGACGGGCACCTGGTGTCAAAGTCATGGTCTCAAGCTAAATGCCAAAAAATGCATAGTCATCCCATTTGGGAAAAGCAAAACACCCATGAATTACCACATAGGTGGCAGCCCCCTTAATACAGAAGAGGTAATAAGAGGTCTGGGGACCCAGGTAGATAGTAATCTCTCCTTTGACAATCGTATTGCCAAAGTAGTTAAGAAATCCTTCTATGTAGCCCATCTGATTACTAAAGGGTTCGCATCTAGAAATAAAGAGGTTATAGTGCCCCTCTACTCGTCACTCATCAGACCCATCATAGAGTACAATGCCCCATTTGGGATGTACCTCACAAGACACTTCCAACAGCTGGAAAGACCACAAAAGTACCTCACCAAGAGGATTACTGGCCCCAAATATATGGCTTATGCAGCCCAACTGGAAAAACTCTGGCTCTACTCAGTGGCATATCACTTACTTAGAGGTGATCTCTGCCTGACTTACAAAGCCATGGCCAACTCAGAATTGATGGACATGCTCCACCTAAAGAAATCCAAGTCACTACAAGCCACTCCCTCTAGTGAGCTAAACCTCGGCACAACAATAAATAGAACATGCTGGAGGGATAGATTCCTGTCACAGTGACTCCCCATGCTTTGGAACAAAATTCCTTCACTAACACTCTTCAAGAGAAACCTTGACGAGTGGATGGGTAACAGAAAATACACCCCTGGGATCACTTAATTGGCTCTTCTTGACAGAGGCTCAGTTAATTAATCAATGGGGCAGCGAAAGCTGACACACTCCGGCTAGGCTTATAAATGCCCTCGGGCAGATAGCCTAGTACCTACCTACCTATGAACCCATGAAGTTCACCCTGGCAGACATTACTGTGTTATGAAATTACCTTTGTGTTTGTTTTAGTATTACAGTAGATTGGTTTGTATTATATTGTAGTGTTTTAGTTTTTGCAGGATGTATTTGTACATCTTAGGTGTTCATGAGAAAAAAAATATAGTCTTGCATTCTTTGTTACTGTTTTTTAGTAAAGATCAACAAACTGATTGTATGACAGTTTCTTAACATTTTTACTCCAAATTTTCAGCATACCTCCTGTAAATCCCTGTCATAGGAATTATGCATGTCTCATTGTATAATTCTATCAAAAACTGTTGCTTTACGATGTGGTGAAGAAATTATATTTTCATATGGAACTGTGCAATTACAATTACGTGAGTCGTTAGGTGGGTGCTTATTGAAAGTTATTGCAAAAATACTAAAACAATGGTAACGCCGGAGGTGTTTAACTTGTGAAAAAATGGTCAAACTTTCAGCATTTTTGTAGTGCAGTTTTAGTTTGAACAAACACCTGTAAATTCACTGTTTATGAAAATGTTCACATCTGTTTTTCAGCGCATTACTTATGACCCTCTGCCTTGTAAGTTATGCAACTGCAGTTTTGAGTTCTGTAAGTCATTAATGTTATAAGTAGATTGTGAAGCATTTTTATGCAGAACTCCACAGTGACAATAGTTCTTGATTTGGGAACTTAAGGGTTCTGTTTTAAAAATCTGATATCATAATGCTAAAGTGGGGAAATTATACATTTATTTACAGTTAAGGAAGAAAGAAAAGGGGAAGAGATTGACTTTTCATCTTTACCATGGAGATGCCAAGGAGTAAGAACACATTTGTATAGTGGGACTGGCCCCGAGATTGCTTATCTAATTTCTTTACTTTTCATCCTTGGGAGTCATGTTTTATTTTCAGTATGACCATGCTCAGGATGGACGAGTTTGCTATTAACTACAATACTTAACGTTCTCTATTTTTGGTCCGTGGTTATGATAATTATCCCTTTCATTTACTTGCAGTATGACCATGAACAGTGTCATCATAGCAAAATGGGATAGAGATTTTTTGTGGTGTTCTGTGGTAAATTTATAATGTATAAAACATGTAAAATGCAGCTAAGTGGGAGGATTGGCTTTTCCATTGTACATAGCCTCTGGAGTTGAGCCAAAGGTATGTGTTTGGAAGCAATGAGCATTAAGAGTTCCAGAAAGTAAATCTAGAGCTAACATTCTGTTTGTGCTTATCCCAGGATGGAGCAATGATGTTGGGATATTTTGTTTACAGATCCCTGAACATAGCTATAAACATAATATTGTGGCAGATGTATGGGAAGAAAAAGTAAGTCGCGAGTGGTAAATAGCATTTTGTTTGCTTTGGCCTGTCAGAAGATGTGGTATTTAGGAATGTAAAGCTCACAGACCATAGACATATAGTATGTCTCTCATCATCTCTACTGCAGTCACTTCACATACTGTATGTTATTTTGGTACTGGGTACAAAACTATCTCCTCAACGGAGTGCTTGAGTAGTTCTTAGAATACACTACCTTCTCTCATTACTTGTCATTTTGACTCCTCGTGTGCTTCAGTACCTGTAGGTTGAATATGTAGTTTGAAAGGATACTACTCTGTCAGCAGCTTATGCTGAAAGTTTAGCACAGACTTCATAGACTTTGAAATGCAAGTACACTGTGGAGATCAGTAGTAGGGAAGAAAGAGCTGCAGACTGTATTTTTGCTTTCATTGGCTGGGCTTCATTGTAGCCTTGTAGCAGTATATTCCCTTTTGGGGGGTTACAGTTTACTGCTGTTTTGCTTTACTTGACACATTAATGTAATATGGAGAGCCTTGCATCAGCTATGGGAGTATATGTAGTTATGTGTGACTCAAATGATATGTTTGCAGTATTATTTCAGTTGCTTATTATAAATATATTTTCAATTTCAGGTGAAGCTGATGGAATTTGTTAAACTTCGTGATAGTATCTATGAAGTAGATACCAAAGCAGAAGACTGTTTTGCCTTCTCCCGCCTCCTTAATTTCAAGGTAAAAGAACTTTAGTTTAAAAACAGTCAATTGGTAATTTATTACATAGTTTGGTAATTACTTATTTGTGTTTTACATTAACGAGAAGCTGTTGATGGAAAACAGAAAACATCCAGATCCATTGAAGCATATGTTTAAGTGTTACTTGGGAGCCCAGAAACAGAAATGACTCATTTAAAGTCACAAGATGTGAAAGTGAGAGTTGCAGAATTCAAGTTGAACTCTTCATAGGTTCATAGGTGTGTACTAGGCTAATGGCCCTGTAGCCTTTACAAGAAGCCTAGCCCATAGAAGTGCTTTGGAATCATGCCGCCCGCCGTTAGTTCCCAGTGCCTCTATCAAGTAGAGCCACTGGAGTGATGCCCTGGTGAACTTTCTGTTACCCATCCACTCATCAAGATTTCTCTTGAAGAGGGACAGCGAGGTGCTCTGCTCGACATATATGGGAAGTCTATTCCAAAGCATGGGCAGTCTCTGGGTGAAGAACCTATCCCTCCAGCATGTTCTGTTGATTGTGGTATTGAGGTTGAGGTCTCTGGAGGGTGTGGTGCGGAACTATTTGGATTTCTTTAGATGTAGCATTTCTAACAGAGCTGGGTCAGACATGGCTTTGTAAGTCAAGCAGAGATCACCTCCAAGTAGGTGATATGAGACAGAATAGCTGGAGTCTTTTGAGTCTGTCCGCGTAGGACGTGTGCCTTGGATCCTCTTCGTGAGGTACTTCTGTGGCCTCTGCAGCTGTTGCAGGTGTCTAGTGAGCTACATGCCAAATGGAGCATTATACTCGATGATTGGTCTAATGAGGAAAGAGTAGAGAGAGAGAGGGAGAGAGAGAGACGATGACCTCTTTCTTCCTGGATGCAAATCCCTTGGTAATGAGATGTGCCACATCTGACCACAGTGGCAATGTAGTGGTCAGTGGAGAGGTTGCTGTTAACCCTAGATCTCTTATAATGCCTTTAGTGTTCAGTGGGCTCCCATTGATGTGGTAATTAGTGGGAACTGAGTTTTTCCCAAAGGGGATGATGATGCATTTTTTGGCGTTAAGCTTAAGGCCATGGTTTCGGCACCAGTCATTGGTCTCAGTGAGGCCTTTCTGTAGGATGTCTGCATCACTTGGGGAGTTAATAATGGCTCCCAGCTTGCAGTCATCTGCGAACTTGGTGAGCCAGTGCCCCTTTGTGTTGGCCTGGACTTCTGAGAAGTAGATGCCAAACAGGAGAGGACCCAGGAACCAGGACTGAACCCTGTGGGACTCCACTCGTGACTAGTCGGCAGTCTTGACTTGGAGTCCGCTACTATCTGTGAGCCAGTTTGCAACCTCCCTAGTGATATAGGGGTTGATGCCTAGTTTGGTGGGTTTATCAGTAATTCTCGAGTGAGGAATGGTATCAAAGGCCTTGGCCAGATCAAGGTAGGCTGCATGCACTGCCTTACCTTCATCCACAGCCCTGGTGACTTACTCAAGGAAGTCAGCCAGGTTGAGCAGGCATGATCTCGCTTTCACAAAGCCAAATTGCTTGGGGTCTGAGGTGAGGCTGTGACTGAATAGGGCACACAGATGTGGTTCCAGGTCCCTTTGTAGTTCATGTAGAATACAGCCAGGGATATTATCGGGTCCCATGGAAGCTGTATTCTTGGCCTTGGACAATGCACCTTTAACCTGTGCTGCTGTAATGCTGGGTGCAGGGCATTCTTTCGGTATTGTGATTGGTCCTTTAGGTGGAGAGAGAAGGGTGAAGTTGGCACCGAATCTGTTGGCCAGTATGTTGGGAATATATGTTGGCTCAGTAAAGGAGGTACCATTGTGCAGTAACTCAGAACAAATATGGGTATTGCTGTGGAGGTTCTTGATATAACTATAGAAGGCTTTGTGATTGCTTTTAGTGTCTGCTGCAATTCTGCCTTTATAGCTGGCTTTGAAGGATTTGATGAGGGATCTCAACTTTTTGTTGAGGCTAATAAGGGAGTTTTTCCAGTCTTTTTATGCAACAGTTTCTTCCTTCTTTTGTAAAGTTTATTAATGGCAGGGGACAACCAGATTGGCTTCCTTTTTTGGGAGGAGAGCATTTTGGTTCTGTTGGGTATGGCTAGTTCCATGCCTTTATGTACATGTTCATACAGTGCATTGGTGTATGAGTCGGCAGTCATGCAGCTATTTTCCATTAGCATGGGTGCCGTGAAGTTAGCCACCTCTGTTTTAGGAGCCCAAAATCAGCTGTGGAGAAGTTTTTCAAGGTTATTACCTTTGCGGGGGATGTGGGTGAGATGTGGATTTCCTTGGTATTAGTTTATGGTCGGATCTGACCAAGGAGGGATTGACTATTGATGTAGAGCAACGGTTGCTCATGTTAGTAATAACCAGGTCAAGGATGTTGCTTCCTCTAGTGGGGTCAGAATGAGCTGGTCCAGGGCATTGGAACTGATGAATTCCAGGAAGCGTTGGGCCAGTGTATTGGTGCTTGAGTAGTTTTCCCAGTTGATGAAGGGGTAGTTGAAGTTGGGTTGGACCTTGATAGATTCCAGGGTGCTTAGAAACATGGAGTGAGAGTCTAGGGACCTATTTGGGGACCTATAGCAGGCTATGACCTGGATCGCCGTCTTACCTAATGTTGTTCCTGAAGTGTGTCAGATGCATTATTCTGGACTTCTAGTCTGGAGGTGTGCATATCCTATATAAATATGGAGATACCACCGCCTTTGGAGCTTCGGTCCATGTTTCGGGGCCAAAAGGTATGGAATGAGTTGTAGCCTGGTAGCGCAGACGTGCTTTCTGCCACTTTAAAACAGGCCTCTGTTACAGCACACATGTCTTATGTATTACTTCCCCATGTCTTATGCAGCTTTCCATCCATTAGCAGAAATTATTACAAATACTGGATCTTACTTTGAGGGGTTTTCGGAAATCAGTGGGACACTTGGGTACTGCTACTTACACCTTCTGAAACTGATTTTTCTTTAAATCTCAAGCTTCTGGGTTTGAAGTGTGCATATGGCCTTAGCCATGGGTCTCTGTTAGATGAACAAATGCTTAAAATGTCATGTACGACATGGTTGGCACCTTTTAAGCAAATGTTCATCTAAGCGAAACCCCAGAATGTCGAAACAAGGAATTTCGAAAAGTTACAATTGGCCAGCCATCAGGAAGCCAACGGCTGATGTTAGAACGTTCACCCTATCTAGCCATTCTTACAGTCCTCCACTGTGGTGCGGTCTTGATGTTCACCCTGTGTAATATTATGACAGTCCTCCACTGTGGTTCGATCTCGGAGTTGGTATATTTAAGTAGGGGGTGTGGGGGGTACAGTCCCCCCCACATTGGGGCGTGTGGGGGGGGGGGCAAAGCCCTCCAATTTATTGTGTCGATTTGTTTTTGGGTTTTTTTGTTTTGTTTTTTTGGGGGGAGGTTGTAATGGTGTACAGTACATTTTAGCCGTCAGCTGTTTGCTTCCTGACGGCTGGCAATCTATAATTTTTCAAAACTCCTTGTTTCGACATTCTGGGGTTTCACTTAGATGAAAGTTCATTTACAAGCTGTCAAACATGTCATACTCAACATTATAAGTGTTCGTTCATCTAATATAGACCCTTAGCCACAGTGGGCATCCCCTTTCCATGGATATGTGCAGACACACCCAGAAGCCCCAGTTCTTTTTAGCCACTTATGCGGTTCAGGTATTTTTCTAATTTACTTTCATGTATTTGTTAACCGGATTAATGAAGTGGTTATCATAGACCTTTTCAGCTAGTACCTCTGCCACAAGGGTAAGGGAAAATGCAGTGTATGAGCACTTTAGACAGTCATCTGACATATTTTTGTGAGGTGGGAGGAAACCAGAGTACCTTAGAGAAAATGTGTACAAGCATGAGGAGAACATGTCAACTAAACACAGACGGTGATGAAAAATCAGGACTGAATTCTAAGTCTGTGAATCAGAAATCATGAATAGTGGAAGATCATGCTACTCTAAATGTGTGTCACTGGCAGGTTCCTTTATTCACTACATAAAAAGGACAGACCTATCAAGAGTACCTGTTGTCATTTGATCATCAAGCAGAACCACCAGAAGTTTCCTTGGGCTGTTGCACAAAAGTGGCAACTGTTATGAGTACCAGAGCTTCAGCCCTTTAACCTGCTAGCACAAGGGAGATTATCTTGTCTCTTACATTACAGCCCAGTGTTTAACAGTGATTGTGGGTACCTAATGCAGGGACCACCTGAAGGGCCATCTCTTAATCCCAGGCAGGAGTTAGAAATATACATAGTATAGGGTTTGGGCCCAGGTCTAAGTCCAGACTTGCCTCCTTTACAACGTTTGCAGTGACTGCACTGGCTTTGACTCCTCGCATTGCCCTTTAGCAAGAATTCAGTGTCCCACTCAACATCTCTAGATGACCATTAGTACAGCTGGTAAAGCACCTTCACATCCTGTAAAATATCTTGTGATCATCTCACTTCATGCACAAGAACAAATGGATGATTTATTGCCATGCAAAGATAGAGCTCTCAGATCTCTGGTATATAGCCCCGGACCAGAATTTGGGCCTACAGTACCCCTCTCATTTGGCGAGGCAATCATGAGTGAAATTCAAGTCAGTCCTCTTAGGGCCTTCCACTGTGTATTTGGCCTTTTCTGTTCCCGGGTTTGATTTCAAGGGTAATTTTCAGTGATTGGTAAATGATGGCTGAGTTGACATGGATTAGAATTATTTAGTACTTTAATATGAGGCCAGTGGCAGGCTTGGCATGAACCTCTTCTGTTGTGGCACAATTCTTTTGTGCCCCTTACATGGGCAAGAGGAAACTTTCTCTTTTTGTTGTCTATCAAATTCCTCAACTTTGACTAAATCAGAGGGGACTTCAGTCCTTTTCCTTAAGAAATACATGTATTATTATTACATTATTGATGATAACAAAGAAAAAGGCTGAAAGAAAGAAGTAGAACTGAATGAGGAGCTACATGTTTTATATGTCTTGCTGTTCCTCCTACCCCATCCTGATAATATCTGTTTTGGAAAGACTTTAAGACTTACAAAGTCCACTCTTGACTCAACTCTTTCCAACTTTTCCCATTCAATGCCTTAGCGAGTATTTGGTGAAGAAAGGAGGTCTTGGACATCCTGTCTATGGCCTCAGTAATTAAGGATGCTATCTTTGCACCCTGGAAGCAACTAAAATGGAGTGGGTCTGTGCTTCAAGTAAGGAGATCATCTCTGTAGGTTATATCCTGAGTGTTTTGCACTTTTAACCTACCAGACTAAGGCTAATTCTTACGTGATATTTTCTGCTTGGTACTGGTCCCAGTTACTCTTGCATTTGACCACGTTCCTTCTGATGAGTCCAAAGCCTGAACATGTTTAGAAGATGTATTCCAGACTGGGTCTGTTTGTCCTTTGTATATCAGTCCAATTTCAAAGTTCACTGATGGAATATGTTATGGAAATGTTGTCATCTTTGCCTTATTCTGATGAGAAGCAAGATGCATAGAAGTTTGTATGTACAAATACATATCTTTGTATTTGTTAATCAAGCTACCGCACTGATCCACATAGACATTTTTCAGACTCAGCTGGGAGTGCTCACTAGTTAAGTGATTTCCTTAGAGTCACAAATAAGCAAATGTAGACTCAAACCCTAAACCACAGGAAGCAGTTTATTAGCACTCATCTGTGCTAACTGCTAGACCTGTAAGGATAAGTATTTGAATAGTGCTTCGTTAGAGGGCTTCCACTTACCATACTCCACCTTTGATGTGGATGTGCTGGTTTGGCAGCAGCTGAAAGTTCTTACTTGTGGGATCTACTATAGTTGACTAAAGTTATGTTTTAAAAAAAAAAAAAAAAAGATTCAAAATCTCTACACTTGCAGAGAGACAGACAGACACAGGCGCACACACACACACACACACACACACACACACACACACACACACACACACACACATACATTCCTTTCCACTTAAATGTAACTAACTCTTACTTCATGTCGTCTTGTCTCAGGTAAGTTGTATTTCCTTTTCTAGTTATTTCCACAATTAGTTTATCCAGTTTTACTTGGAGTTATTACAATAGTTCACGTGGTTCTCCAGTGCAGCCTAACTCAGGCTGTTGTTTTTCAATTTTAAGCTGCTTCAAGCTGTCCTAGACAGACTGTTAAAGGGACACCATTGTGAAATGCATGCTGACCTCTTTTTCTTCCTTCTCTGCCAAAACCCTGTTCAGTCTTAGAGGAGGAAGAAGGCTTCCAGGTGCCAGAGAAGCCCAGCAAAACAACATATTATCTTGTCTTCAGTCAGGCATCTCCTAAGTCTTTCAAGATAACTACTTGTTAGTGTCCCCAGAGTAGGCTTCACTACTGTTAAGATCTTCACTTAGGTGACTGCTGCTCCAGCTAAACCCTGATTTGGAGAGATATAACTCATGGGATTCTGGACGTTATAGAAAGAGTAAACGAAAAAAGTGGAAAAAGTGCCAAATTCGAACCAATAACCAAAAATAAAGCACTGGAAGTTTCACCAGATAAAACCACTAACTTTATTAGGTACAAACTGTGAGAACACAAACAGAATGACCGCCTTAACTGAATCACCGGATTTTCATCAGTACAACTTCATCAGATGAGCATACCAACTTCTACCACCATTTTTATATAGTTCTTGATTAATCAATTAACAAAAAAATCCAAATTTAAAACCACAGTACAACATTGTTGAGTGCATGAGAATAAAATACAGTAGATGAAAAACCTTGTTGAAAACACTTAAAAACCCCAGTTGTGAATACACAATGAGTATTAAAACAGAAGACATTTAGTACAAATAAAAATGTAAAATCCACATAAAGGTATATCAAAATGCATGTTAAAAAATATATGTAAATATTGCTCATAAAACTGAATGTCTAAAAAGTCATATACAGTTACATAAAATATTGTATGAAACAGCACCATATGCTGGATAAAACCATGAAAGTATATTTAAATAAAACTACCCATCATTTTCAAAGTTTAGCTGCTCTCAGCTTTAAAACAGGCTTCAATGAGACCATGTCATTTAAACCAGGGTGTTTGTTAGCTTCAAGCACCAGCTGCCAGTACAGCTCTCTGTATTCTAGACATGTCTTCCAAGGGCCACCTCTAGGGTCAACTGGCAGCTTCTCAATTACAAAAAAATAAAAATCTGCTCCTGTGCAATTGATAGTGTGTTTGTATAAAGCATTGTTTATATTTATCTTTCTTATGTTGCATCTGTGTTCATACATTCTCAATTTTAATTTTCTTTCAGTTTTGCCTATATAAAATGCAGCGCATTTGCCACACAAAGCTAAGTAAATAATACCATTTGTGTTGCAGCTGGCAAAACAACCCTATCTTAAAATCCTTTTTTTTTAGTTGACAAATGTGAATTAAATGTTTTTGAGTGGAGCAACATGTAGCACACTTAGACCAGCTTTGCGGGGAGGTGGTGCTGCACTACTAAGTCTGTTATCCTTCAGATGACAGTCATTTGATGGGGGGGCTACAGTATTTGTCAGCCTGGGATGATATGGTCAACAGACCATGATGCTTCGCCAAGGATGGTCTGCCCCTGTCCCCCTTTAGATATCCGAATATTGGCTAAAACCTTGTCCAGTCCCATATGGTACCTTCTTTAGGCATTGACAACCTGATAAACCATCCAGCATGGCTAAATCAACTCAGAACATTCTAAAGGCGATACTGCTCTGTGCTAGGAGTCTAAGTAAAAAGATCCACTGCCAGCAAGCTCTCCTCATCCTTAAATATGGTTTAAAGCCATGGAGAGCACCCTGGAAGTGCAGGTCCATAGCATCTTCCTCAGATTTAAGCCACCTACTGCACAGAAGGGGACAAAAGGTAGAGGTGTCTCAGTTTACAAATACTCACACCTCAAGGGTGGTCAAGCAGTCTGAGGCACTTGAGCTCCTCTGCATACAGCTCACCAGAAGCAAAATCCCATCCTTGTCAGCTATAGGTCTTCTCTATTGACCCAGGAAATACATGCCACTTAAATGAACTCAAGTCACTCTCCATTTAACCCAACATCATAATCATGGGTGACTTCATCTCCTCCACTATAGAATGGGAGTCATAACCTACCTAAAACTTGCAGGCCCAAAGATTCCATTTTGTCTGCATAAATGTCATGGGCCAGCTAGTCCACATCCTCAGTATTGGCAGAACCATCCTTGACCTAGTCCTCAATAACATGGAGGAATGTTGAACTACCAAATGCAATGTCCTCATTGTTCAGGTAGGACCATAAAACTACCAGCTGCAATGTCCTCATTGTTCAGGTAGGACCATAAAACTATCTCCTTTTGAAATAAAAATAAAACCTGGGACACTGGGCAACATTGTTACTTTTAGGAATTATTCCACAGTTAACTTCCTATTTTAAGTGATACCATGGCAAAATTTCACCCCTACTTCCAAACCCAGGGAACACCGCTGCCTGTCCAGTGTCATTCACAAAAACCCTGTACAGTCATGTATGTAGCTGCATAGAGGCAGCACTACCTACCCAAAAATAAGCACTGGACTAACTCTAAAACCAAGCCATCTTAGTGAAATCCCATCATCAATATATTGTATAAAGAAGGAAGAAAATCATGGCCAAAAATAGAAAGTGCAATGCTCAGCAAGATGAGAGCTCCCTCATCAGAATATAAGAAATCTGAGGTAAAAGTAGCCTCCCAGGATAGGGACAACCATAAGGCATTTTGCAGCTATGTATGAAGGCTCAATTGCAATACACAACAGTGTGCCAAACTAACTGTAAATAGAGCCACCTATACTGACACAAAGAATATAGCAAATCTACCGGTTGATAAATTCAGCTCCAATTTTACCCCACTCCCCCCTGACACCCCTCAAGAAACATTCCTAACCGCAGCTCCTCCAACTATCACTAGGGGACAGGCCTTCAGTGCGTTCTCCAAAGCCAAAAACACTGCATCAGTAGGACCTGATAATATTCCAAGATGCTTCCTTAATAGTATAAAATATGACCTATTGGCCCCACTAGAAGCACTGTTCATTTGTAAGCTCCAAACAGGCTTCATGCCAAACAAATGGAGGATTGCAGCTGTTGTTCCTTTGCACAAGGTTGGGCCATCTATGGACCCCAGAAACTACTGATTCATAAGCCTAACTAGTGTCATATGTAATGCCATGAAAAGAAAAGTCATGCACGATAAACAATGACAAAGAAAACCTCTAGACATTGTATCCAACCCAGTTTGGTTGTGTCAGTAGCAGCTCATGCCTACTCGGCCTAGTGGATTTTTGTCAGGAGGGTCATTGTAATGGATGAGGACAAAAGTATGTATACTATCTACCTTGACTGGGCCAAAGCATCCGACAAAATACACCACTTGGGCATTGTAGACAAGCTCACAAAATTAGGTATGAACCCTTATATCACCCACTGGATAGCCAGCTGTCTCACAGGACACACAATGTCTGAATAGGTGAGTCTATGTACACAAAAAGGTAGACACTAGTGGAGCCCCCAGGGCTTGGTGCTAGGGCTGCTTCTTTTTTTGCATCTACCTTGAATTCAAAGGCCTCTGGCTTACCAAGTTCACAGACGATTGTAAATTAGGTGCAGTCACAGAATCACTCAGAGACATAAACATCCATTAAGAAAGCCTGACACAGACTAATAACTGGTTCCAGAGTTGCGGTCTAAAACTCTGTGCCAAAAAATGCATAATAGTACCTTTCAGAAAGATGACCATGCCCAGAAATTACTGCACTGATAATGCACCCCTAACAATTGACACTGTGGTCAGGGATTTGGGAATGCATGTAGAAAGCAACTTGGCCTTTGGTTTTCCTTACACCATCTCAAGAAGTAATTCCCCAAGCGTCAGTAGCTTACAAAATAAAAAGGCAAATGGCACAATGCCAAACACTTTTCCCATAGGAAATCATTACCAGTATGATTTCCAATAGTGTGTTGACAATGGTTCACTTTTTAGCAAGATAGTTATATTTACGTTTGGGGGGGTGTGGGGGGCTTTCCCACTACATCGATGGGTGCAGGGAGGCTTGGTCCCCAGCAAAAAAAAAAAAAACAATAAAAAAGGAGTTATTAGCACTTATGGTTTGGGGCATTGTTTTTTCATTCTTTAGAGGCATCAACTTTCAGGAAGTTGGCATTTTATAGCAGAACCTGGACATTGATCATCACAAGTCTATCATAATAAAGCAATAATTCTACATTGCACAACTTACAAACAATGTCATGGCATCTAGTTCCAAAGATGTCATTATTTCATTGTACTGAGCTCATTTCAGAGCAATCACTGAGTGCATTACCTCTGTCGGAATTTACCTGAATAGGCATATACAATGGCTGGAGCATCCTCAGAAGTTCCTCAGAGTACAAAGTGTAGAAAACCTGTCCTACCCAGACTGCATCAAAGTGTTGTCCATGTACTCTGTCATCTACAGATTGTTAAGGGGTGAGCTATACTTGGCAGCAAAAGCAGCCTCTGATCCAACCCTTATGGACCTGTTGATGGGTAATTGTAAATATACCCCTGATTTGCCTTCTGTGTTCATACTAGAAAGAACAAGCTTGTAAATGCTTGTCCACTCATACCAAAGTTATACCTCCTTTAAAATGAGTGGTATCATAACCTGGCAAATTCAGCTGGGAAACATGGCTAGGCTTAGACAGACTCATTAGGGTCGTTGGCCTAGAAATCGCCTGTAAACCTTTAGAGCTACAATAGTATGTATGAGTTTGAGTTTTTAGCTTCCCTTCCCCATTGCTGATAATTTGCTCCCACCAAGTCAACTGGGCCTACCTCAGCCTTCCTGGGGCTCAACCAACTCACATATGGGGCTAGTGAGGAAATGAGGGACACTGGTGCAGCATCGCACTGTTGTCGGGAAGTGTGCTCTAACCCCTCCTGCCCTGCAGCAATCCACTGAGCTCCACAATTTCTGCCTACAGGAGGTGCATACATGCTTCCAAGCTTGCAGAACATCTCCACCAAGTGATATACTGCTTGCAGTGCACAGCATACCCAGCTCTTAGTAGCAACATGCCTGGGCAGCCTCCCTTACCCAAGTATAGCCAAGCTGCCATCATTTGTTCACTCCCGTCCCCCAATGTGGTCCCGCTGGATGCATTACCATTAATTAAACCCAAGCTGTCTAGAGCACAGTAAGGGCTTTATCTCTCTGCCTTGTGGGGTCTGGACTCTGTATATGACGTAATGTTGATGTGTTTCACCCATTTGGGTATTAATTGATGTTTCAAAACTTTTCTGTTGTGTAATATGTAGTGAAAGTTGTTTGGTGGATAAATTCTTATAGGAACAGTAATGTACTGTGATTTCTGATTGTATTCATGTTAACTAGTAATTTTTTTTTTACTGGGGATCCTCTTCCTTCCTGTTCTTTTATTATCCTTTTCTTATCATGTCCCTATGCTTTATTTGTTGAAATCTAAATAAAACTGGAAAAAAGTACAACATAGACTGCTGCATCTTTATTAAGAAACACACACACACACATACAGTTTCAGTACATTGAGACCAAATGCAAGAAAAACTGAATGATGTGTTTTTTCAGCAATTTGGTTGCTTCTTTTCGGACGAGGGATGGTGAAATATTGTCGGTTTTGTCCTTGAAAGCAAAAATTATTGCAGTTTTAAAATTACATTCTTTTTATTTGGGGGGGGGTTAATATGGATCTAAGTTGGGCTGTTTTAATATAATTGAAAATATTGAATACCAGTTAATGTTTTGAATGGTAGGGAAAGTATTCTGTTTATGACTTGTATTTGACATGGTGAAATGCAGGTTAGTTATGCCTTTTAAGTGTAAATGGAAGTAATGTCCTTTTGTTCCTTGAATATTTAAATGTGTTATCTCAACACAAAGATGACTGATTTTGCACCCTGGTTGATCTGTACCAGGGAAACTGCAATACCTAGTGTGCCCCTTCTGAATGCATGCATTTCCTTTCAACGCCCCCCCGAGACATAAACAAATAATGCCTCTTCCTTCACTCCTTCCATTCTCTGCTTAGTTCTGGCAGTCAGGACTGGTATTCAAATATCAGTTGCCTGGGTTACAGTCATAGCTCCATCCTTCTGTGCCATGGAGTCGGGATACTTTTCAACTCTTTTTACCGTTGTTGCAAGATATCTCATTGCTGTTTTGAAAGTAGACCATTTCCAGGTCCTGAATAATACTTTAAAGGAAGTAATCCAGTATATTGTAGGAGTATTTTAGGGATATAGCACATCTAATTAAGCTTTATACACCATACCTCTATAGTAATACCTTTGATTTACAGCCAGTAGTTATTCAGTTCTGTTTTTCTTTCAGTATTCCAGTAACTTGCAGAAGATGGACCCAGACCACCTAATTGCTCTGGTAACTGAAGTCATTCCACTTCACTCATGCCTGGTCTTCTGTCCCACCAAAAAGAATTGTGAAAATGTTGCTGAAATGATTTGTAAATACCTGAACAAGTAGGTGTTTGTCTTTATGTTTATCTATGCTGAAATGTTAATTTATTTTTGAATTCCTAATTCATTCTATCCTCCGAAACTAGAGTTGTTCAATATTCTTATGTCCAAAATTATTGTTGGGGTCCTTTTATTTGTAGATTCTTTTCAGTGTGCACTGTTGAAATGATAACACGCTATAGTTATGATATCACTAGACTGATACACCTGGTCTGTTAGATTAAACTGATGTTAATGTCCTTTATTGTCATGCAGATGTTTAAACCATGCTTTTTATTTCTGTGGTAAAACTGTTTGTAAAAGAGATGTACAGAATATTTCTGCATTTATTTTTGTTTATTCATTATTTTTGGTACCTATTTTATGTTATTCAGACTCACAGGGGGTGGCAGAGCAGCATAGTAAGGCAGAGAGGCAGTGCTGATTAATACTAATGTTGGCAATGTGTAGAGACAAAACTCATACACACACACACACACACACACACACACACACACACACACACACACACACACGCACGCACGCACACACACACACACACACACACACACACACACACACACACAGGACTTTATTGCCACTTTGTTCTCTAAAAAACAAATATCTGACTTTACAAAACAGTACAGATTATTTATTATTGTGTATCTTCCTACAAAATGGCTACTGATGTTCTTCATGTTTCACTGTTGCAGTCATCACATTTGGGTTATCTGCTTGCAGTAGCCCTCAGTCGGCCTGATTAACAAAGTCTTGGGTCCTGCGTCAGTTGCTGTCTCTTCTTCCATGACGTCAGGTCATCAGGAGTATAAAATATGCAGCCGATGCCATTACATCAGTCTTTCTTGCTGTGTGGTGCCCGAAGCAGAAGCAGTTAGCAAGTGCCGGTGGGCCGAATCCTGAAATTTTCATTTTCGAGTTTCAGAACCGAAGTCTTCAACTAAAGCTAAGTACCCCATTGGGGAAACTTTTTCTTGCTTCTTACCGATGTCAGTAAAAGTTAATAATTGCATTTCTTGTGGAAAGCAAACACCTCACAAAGATTTTCATTTGTACTGTATTCCTTGCCTAGGCCCTGACCACAACATACCTTGCTGTCGGTTTTGTGCCTTATTTAACCAATGCACTATCCATCGTCGGTATATTTACACCTCTAAATATTTTGGTTTCCGGTTCAATTATCCAGATATGTTGTCGGTAAGCCATCCGACTACCGGCATTGCGAAAAAATGCAAAGATAAAGACAGAGACAGGCCACCTAGGTCCAAAGCTGCCGACGACGCTTCTCCTAAGCCAGTCACCAGTTCAACGGTACTCAGTGAGGTGCTTTTGCAGCCCCTGATACCCGCTACTTCTGATTCGCAGGCCTCTACTGAGACCCATTTGGAGTCCGGTATGCTGCGAGATGCTTCAACTGTGGAACCTGCAGATGAGAGTGTTCAATCTCGCCGTTTGTTCTTGCACACGGGTTCGGAGCCGATCCTCGGCTGAGTCGGCCGCATAGCAAAGCTCTGCATCTCAGAGAAGCTCCAGACCAGGCTATATCCCACAATCCTCCCTGCCATTACTCAGATCTAGTTTGCCGCGGCAACAGATCACATCGAGGAGAGCTCGGACCAGAGAGATTTTTGTTATATTACAGATAAGATTCTTATCTTTCTTGTTTAAAAAGTTCTTAAAGTTCTTAAAGTTAGTTTTTGATATAGTGCTAGTGTGTGTGTGTGTGTGTTATTATAGTTAATCCTGTAATATTCTTATAGGTTCTCTTTTGTGGCCTACCTCTTTTTTCCCACTTTATAGAGCAATACTTCTTATATATATATATATATATATATATATATATATATATATATATATATTTATGTAAATATTTACTTAGTAGTTATTAGTTATTGTAGTTAGTGGTTTAAAATCTTTCCTAGTAGAGTGTCTTACTTCTACCGGTTATGTCAGAGAAAGCCAAATCCGGCTTTAAAAGATGTCAGTGTGGACAGAAAATGTCCATCACTGACAACCACGCTTCCTGCGTTTACTGTCTTGGCCCTCTCCACCTACAAGAGGATTGCTCTATATGCCATTCCTTTAGCGGGAGGGTCATGACAGATAGACGCAGGAAACGTATAGATAGGGGACTACTTAAGCCTGCCTTCCAGGAGGCTTTGGACAAATCGGACCAGGCTTCTAAGTCTACGAAGGGGTCGAAGATGTCGGAGCCCATGTCATCGGCTCCGAGTTCATCTTCGAAGGTTTGTTCACCGGTTCCACAGACTTCGGGGCCGAGCGTCGAACGTTTGTCTTTCACTGAGCCCCAGGTCTTGGAACCGGTGTCGGAGCTACCGCCACCGTCCATTCTTCGGTCGGTGCCATCTTCGGCCCCTTCGACCCGATCTTCCAGACCGTTATCTGATACAGATGTTGATCATGTCGTGCAGAAACTCATGGAGAACACGGCCCTTTCCAAGTTGATTGCAGTTTCCTCCCAATTGGTGTCGAAACTAGAAGGCCTCCCTATATCTCCAACAGGTCCTCCTTCGAGACCCATCCAGTCTTCGGAGCTGGGAGAGGATGAGCCGATGATGGAGCCCTCGGTGCCGAAACCGTCCGTTGCACGATTGACACCATTGACTTCGACTCCTTCGGAACCTGTAGGTGAGTCGTGGAGCCGACGATCTCTCCTCGGTTCCGGGACTGGGAGTCGTACCGACCTTTCGGTGTCGACTCTCCCTCTCGGGACCTCGGCGCAGATTGGCTCGGCTCCGTCCTTGGGGTCGGGGCCCACGGCCCCGTGTCTGAGATGCTTCCATGTTCTTTGGAACCGGAGGAGTCCTCGGCCCGGGGTTCAGGGGCTTTTTACCTTATGAGGAAGGTTTTGTCTGCACAGACAACCACTTCATCGGAGGCATCTTCTCCCTCCCCTAAGGGGCCGCTTTCTGTTTCTGCCCCCACGACCCATCCAAAGCGTAGAGCACCATTGCCTCAGCCACCCCCAGAGGGTGCCCCCTGTTCCTCGGAGGCCTCACCGGAAGCCCCCTCTGATGAGGTCCCGAGGAAAAGGCTGTGCAAGAGGAGGCACTTAGATTCCCCGCAGGAATCTCTAACATCTGACACTGACTTGGATGAGGCAGAGGGGTCCCCAAGATCCCCCTCTGAGGATGTCTCATTTGCGGACATCTTGGAGATCTTAAAACAGAGGGATGATTGGCAGTCCCTAGCCCCCACTGAGGATGAGTCGGTGCTGCTGAAGGCTTTTGGGGCTCAACCTTCTACCTCCTGGGTTACTCCGCCCTTCGATGAGTTAATGGATTTGATTGCTCAAAGGGCGTGGGAGACACCGGACACAGTGGAACCGGTCCCTCGAAAAACAAACAAATTTATCACCGCCCCCCAGGACAAGGTTTATCTCACCAAGGGAGTTCCGGTTGACGCTATGGTGATGGCGGCAGCCACTAAAAAGGAGATGTCTGAGTCTTCCTCTTCTGTTCATCCTCCTAATAAGGATTCTAGGACTATGGACAGATATGGGAAGCGCATTTTTAGTTCAGCGACTTTCTCCATGCGTTCGCTAAACTATTTGACACATTTTACATGTCTGCAGAGGGATCTCATCAAGGAGCTGGGAGATGCCCTCCAGGGTAACACAGATGCTGCTGTTTCAGATAAGGTACAGCACAGCTTAACACCCTTACCTCCATAGTGAACTCATCCATGAGGCTCATCTCGTATGCGGCTGAAGGATTGAGTAGAGCTGCAGCTTCAGCGATTGCTCTACGAAGACAATCCTGGATGCGGCTGTGCTCATTTGCGGAAGCCTTCAAGTCTTCCTTCGCCAACGCCCCCTTTGATGGTGCCACTCTCTTTGGGCCCAAAGTGAAGGAGACACTAACTCGGTGTAAGCAAGAAGGAAAGACTCTGTCTGCTGTCAGGGTCCATTTTTCCGCTCCAACTAGACCGTACCCCAAAGGGCAACGAGGTGGAAAAATGTGGTTCCGTAAAACTCAGGGATCTTTCCAGGCCACACAGAGTGGTGACCCCTCCAGAGGCAGAGGGGGGTTAGAAATGGAAGACGTCGCCCCGGCGGCAGAGGGGGTCCGCAAAACCAAGGCGACAGGGATTCCATCCCTGGTAAGCCTTTCCAGCACTCCTGAACGGAGACCCGACTGTCCTGCTCTGGAGGCAGTCGAGGGTCGCTTGGCTTTATACCCACAGGCCTGGCTAACTCTTACCTCAGACTCTTGGGTAAAAAGCATTGTAACCAGAGGATACAAAATCCCCTTCATATCAACTCCACCCCAACAAAGAAGGTTTCCAGATGTGCCACCCCATCTGCGAGGTCCAGCAGCAATAGACATTTCAAAGCTGCTCGAAAAAAAGAGTCATCCAACCAGTCCCGGCAGACCAAAGAGGATCCGGAACTTACTCAAGGTTCTTTTTAGTTCCAAAAAAGACAGGGGACTGGAGACCGATTTTGGATCTCAGCAATCTCAACACCTTCGTGAAGAAGGAAAAGTTCCGGATGGTCACGCTTTAATTGATCCTTCCATTTTTACAGAAGGACGACTGGATGTGCTCAATAGATCTCAAGGACGCGTACTACCACATCAAAATGGCCAGACCGTCCAGAGATCACCTGCGCTTCCGGCTGGGAGCCAGTCACTTTCAATTTCGAGCCCTGCCCTTTGGGCTCACCTCAGCCCCCAGGGTATTCACCAAATGCATGGCAGTGGTAGCGTCTCACTTGAGATGTCTAGGATTCCGGGTGTTTCCCTATCTGGACGACTGGCTCCTCACCGCCACCACTGAGCGTCGCCTCATACAAGCCAGAGACTACACAGTCGACCTTTGTTCCCACCTAGGGATTTCCATAAACTTCGAAAAATCTGCCTTATTGCCCTTACAGCATATTTCATTCATCGGAGCAGACCTAGATACACGTTTAACACTGGTAAAGCTCCCTCCAATAAGGGCTTCATCCCTCAAGGAACAGGTTCTTCTTCTACTGCAAAGCAAGAAAGCCCCGGCCAAACTAGTGTTGAAGGTTTTGGGACTCATGGCAGCGTCCCTGATTGCAGTTCCTATGGGAAGATTGCACATGAGGCTCCTCCAATGGCTGCTGTTCACGCAGTGGTTGTTCCAGCAGTTACCCCTAGTGCACGAGATTCTGATAACAGATTCTTGCAAACGAGACCTCTCATGGTGGGTGTACAGTCAGGATCTCAATATGGGTCGTCCATTTGTTCTACCCAATCTGACAGCCACAATAACCACGGACGCTTCTCTGATAGGGTGGGGGGGGACAATTTAGGGAAGAACAGTCCAAGGGGAATGGTCCAACATGGAGTACAACCTGCACATAAATGTTCTGGAAATGAGGGCGGTGTTCCTGGCGTTGCAACACTTTCAAACCCTCCTACCTCTAGGAACAGTAGCAGTTCAGACAGACAACATGTCTGTAGTCTGGTACATAAACAAACAGGGGGGAACCAGATCTTACCCATTATGCAGAGAGGCCATGAGAATTTGGCAATGGGCAGAGTCCACGGGTCGCTTTCTGATAGCAACGCACATCCCGGGGTCATCTAACGTCATTGCGGACAGGTTGAGCAGAGCCATCCTGTTACCTCACGAGTGGTCCCTCAATCCACAGGTGGCGGAAAGGATTTTCTGCAGATGGGGCCAGCCTTGCTGCGATCTATTTGCTTCCCCGATGAATGCCAAATGCAGAAGCTATTTTGCCCTTCTACTCCCTCCGGGGGATGTCCCCAGGGACGCACTGATACACGATTGACCCCCGGGTCTCCTATATGCATTTCCACCTACCCCCTTGATTCCCAAATTTCTTCAGAAAGCCAGGAACCTGGAAAGGACAATTATACTCATAGCCCCATTCTGGCCTCGACAGATATGGTTCCCCTTTCTTCGAGCCCATCAGACAGAGGAACCGTGGATCCTGGACCCAGCACCAGATCTACTGACCCATTCGTCGGGAGTTCCTCACCCGTCTCTTCTATCCCTCAAACTAGCAGCTTGGCTGCTCCACTTCCCTGCCTAGCCAGGTCTGATCTACTTTCTCTGGCAGTTCAACGCATTCTGGTTGCCTCTCATAAAGCTTCCACTACAAAACTCTACAGGAGTAAATGGAAACGCTTTGTATACTGGGCATCTAGCCAACACTTGGACCCCCTGGTAGCTCCTTTACATAAAGTTCTAGAATTTCTATCTATCCTCTTTCACAAAGGAGCCTCTACTTCCACACTAAGAGTACAGTTGGCGGCCATATCCAACTTCCATGTTGGTGAGGACTGTTCTCCCATTATGTCCCACAGGCTTTGTAAGGTTTTTATGAAAGGAACCTTCCATCTTCGGCCGCCCGTCAGAGACCCTTTATTCCCATGGAATTTAAATTTATTATTGTCACAACTAATGTTGCCACCCTTTGAACCAGCCTCGTCTTGCCTCCTGAAGTTCATGTCGTGGAAGACACTTTTTCCTCGTAGCTGTTACTTCAGCTTGAAGAGTATCAGAGCTGCAAGCACTATCAGTCAGGCCACCTTACTTAATTTTCCACCCAGATAGGGTCTCCTTGTGAACAAATCCATCTTTCCTTCCTAAGGTATGTTCTGTCACGAAGATTAACCAGTCCATAGAACTCCCTACTTTTTTCAAGAACCATACCAGCAAGTTGGAGTATATGCTGCACAAGTTGGATGTCCACAGACAGCTAAGATTTTATTTGGATAGGACTAAAGATTACAGGAAAACAGATCAGCTTTTTGTCGCGTTTGCAGACAATAAAAAGGGCACGGCAGTTACAAAACGTACATTATCTAAATGGCTTACTGATTGTATAGCTTTTGTATATTCTAAGTCGAATCAGGCCTTGCCTGCCAAACCTAAGGGCCATTCTACCAGATCTGTTTCCACCTCTTTGGCTCATGCAGCTTGTCTGCCTTTGGACATGATTTGTGCAGCAGCCACGTGGTCTAAACCACATACTTTCATCGCACATTATAGGGTTGACAAAACCTCCAAAGACAGGACATCTTTTGGTTCCACTGTGCTTAGGAACGTTCTTCCTTGAGTCACTCGGGGTGACGGAGCTAGGGACGCTACCCGTGTGTAAGAACAAACGGCGAGATTGAACACTCTCACATAAAGAAGTTATGTTCTTACCATAACGTTCCATGTGGAGTGTTCATCTCGCCTTTGTTCTTACATTCCCTCCCTCACGTGTTTGGAAGAACGGGTAGGACTAGAGTCTGGTCGAAATGCCTTAACCCCTTCCGGGTATATTGTTTCTTGCCTAATGGGATATATTTCACTACCCTTAGTTAATTTGTTAAGTGAGAGAGTGTCTCTGAGTTCTGTGGCAGTGTGTAGCCCTAGCACCTGAGGTTTTTGGTTATTGGTCTGGTTTACTCGCAAACTAGATCTGAGTAATGGCAGGGAGGATTGTGGGATATAGCCTTGTCTCGAGCTTCTCTGAGATGCAGAGCTTTGCTATGCGGCCGACTCGGAGCCGAGGATCGGCTCCGAACCCGTGTGTAAGAACAAAGGCGAGATGAACCATGAACATGGTAAGAACATAACTTCTTTATTTCTGTACCTTGGATGGGTCCAGAGTCGCTGTGCAGTCACTGGCTTCTGAGGGTGTATTCAGACCTACGGACTTGCATATTAACCGACACCACCTTCTTCTTTAAGGCCTAAAACTCAAACCATACCTAGAAAACCGAAGCCCAGGCCACATTCTCTGGCCTCCGTGCCTAAAAAACAAATAATAAGAATGGCTGAAGACCTTATAACTTTAATCAGGGGAAGCCAACCATCCTCTTCCAAGAGACCTGGATTTACCCTTATCTACTTATGAGGATTCTGATGCGGAGGACTCTATTCCCTCTGCTTCCCCTCCAGAGGATTTCTCTTTTGGTGAAACCTTGCATACTCTAAGGGAGCATTTTCACTGGGAAAGCCAGGATTTCTCTGATTCGAAAAAGAGACTTAGGGACTTCTTACTCCTGCCTCAACATAGGCCTTTAGCTTTCCCTCCTGTACTAGACATTGTTGATGATGCCTTTTCGGAATCTAGTTTGGCCCCTGATTCTTTGCCTCCTGCTCCGAGAAAACCTGATAGAAATTACAGGGTTCCTGATTCTCACAAGTTCCTTTTTAAAAATCCTATTGCAGATCCTGAGACTATTTCACAGGGACCCAAGGGCATTAAGGCTTCTACTGCCAAAAATCCTACCCCTTCTGATAGAGACTCCATGGCGCTGGATAGATGGGGTAAGAAGGTATACGCTTCTGCAACCTTGGCTATTAGGGCCTTAAACTGTCATTTTCATATGTTAAAGTATCAACAACATATTATTGGATTGCTTAAACAGAAAATGATGTTGATTCCTGACTGTGCTGAAGATAAGGATTTACAGGATTTAATGCATTCTGCTGAACAGGTTTGAAAACATACTTTGCAATGTGGGTTTGATTCTTTAGAGGCCTCTTGCAGGGCTGTTGTCACTGGGTCTGTACTTAAAAGACATGCTTGGCTTAAGGAGCAATCTTTGCCTGATCATGTTAAAGCTAAATTGTTGGATGCTCCCTTAAATCAGGACTGCCTGTTTGGCAACAAAGCAGAGGAAGTTCTTAAAAAGATGGAAGATAAAGCTAAATCTATGCAAACTGTTAAACATTTCTTACAAGTTCAGCCTCCAAGATTTAGTAGGCATTGGCCCTCTAAGAATTGATCCTTTCCTGCCTCTTCCAGGCCTTCTCAATCCAAACCCAGACCCAGCAGAAATCCCAGGTTTCAGTCCCAAGGGACGCACAAGACTAAGCAGTGGGGTGCTTCCGCTTCCAAATCATGGAAAGCTGTCTCAATGACTTGACTTTAAAACTTCCAAGCACTTCTCAACTGACTGCTCCTTTAGGGGGAAAGATTTGTCTGCAGGCCAAAAACTGGGAATTCATTACCCAGGACAAATGGGTTTTAAATATAGTGTCCCAAAGATGCAGATTTCACTTCAACACGTTACCAACCCCAAGCGGTTGGCCAGATCTACCCCCAAATCAGTGGGCAGAGGCTCAAAAGCAAGTACTCTCCCTTTTAAGCATAAAGGCTATTCAAACTGTACCAGAAGAGGAAAAAGGACAAGGTTTCTACTCAAGACTTTTCCTGGTACTCAGAAAAGACAATTCATGGCATCCTATCCTGGACCTGTCTACTCTAAACACCTTTTTGGTAATTCCAAAATTCAAGATGCTGACTCTTCACCAGTTGCTTCCTATGCTAGGAAAAGATGTTTGGATGGCAACACTCGATTTAAAGGAAGCATACCTGCACATCCCAATCAGGGAATCTTGCAGAAGATACCTACGCTTCAAAGTAGGCTACAAGCACTATCAGTTCTCTGCACTGCCCTTTGGCTTATCTACTGCACCCAGGGTATTCACAAAGTGCCTAGCTCCTGTCATTGCATTTTACAGGCAAAGAAATAGTCAAATATACCCATACCTGGACGATTGTCTAATTCAGGCAGAAAGCCAGGACATACTTATGAATCATCTGGCTTTTGTACAAAGGGTGCTAACTTGTTTGGGGTACACTATAAATAAAAAGAAATCACACCTGGTACCCTGTCAACTCATTATATTCCTGGGAGCAAGCTTGAATACAACTTCCCAGATGGCTTTCCTCACGCAGGAGAAACAAATTCACCTGACAACCTACTTCAAACTACTGGCCACGAAAACCCTGTTATCTGCAAGGCAAATATTGCAAGCCTTGGGGTTCATGGCCTCCTGCATTCTTCTAATTCCATATGCAAGACTGCATATGAGGAAACTACAGTGGTATCTAAAAAGCCTATGGTGTCAACATTCTCAGGATCTAGAAGCAATGATTTCTATCATACCTTGCCTACTTCTGGAATTTCTTTGGTGGCAGAGGCTTGCCACCTAAACAAGAGACTATCATTCACTCTAACCCTACCGCCCAAACCCTAACAACAGACGCAGCAGACTATGCATGGGGTGCTCACCTGGCAGGGAAGTGCATTCAGGGCAAATGGAACCCAAGTTAAATGCACCTGCATATCAATCAAAAAGAAATGTTAGCTGTCCAGAATGCTCTGACAGTCTTCAAGGACCACATACTTCCAGGACAATTAATGGTAAAGATGGACAACACCACTGTTATGCGGTACATAAACAAGCGGGGGGGGGTATCCATTCCCCCCCCTGCAGACAAGCCATGGCATTGTGGAACACAGCCTTGAGCTACTAAGTGCATCTACAATTCTGCCAGGAAAACTAAATACACTGACAGACGGACTAAGCAGAAACCTCATGGACCCACACAAGTGGAAACTGGAACCAAAGATTTTCAACATGTTGACAAACAAATGGGGGAGCCCAGATATAGACCTGTTTGCCTCCCCCCAGAACTACCAGTTGGACAAATTTTGCACAAGGACTCCTCACAAACAGGCTTGGAAAGTGGATGCCCTGTCCTTCAGCTGGAAAAACCTGTCAGTTTATGCCTTTCCTCCTCTTCCTCTCCTCTCCTCTCCAGAGTACTGCTAAAGATCAAACAGGACAAACCAAGGACGATATTGATTGCACCAGACTGGCCATGACAACACTGGTACCTCCTCTTGTGCAGTGTGTCACTGTTGGTCCCATGGCACCTGCCTCTGACCCCTACCCTGTTGTCTCAACAGGAGAATCAGATTCTGCACCCTCAGCTTCAAGCCCTGAACCTAGCAACCTGGCTAATTACCTCTCTCTTACCATCCCTCAGTAAACCAGTGATGGATATCATTTTAGAGGCAAGGAGGCCTAGTACTAGAAAATCTTATTCTGAAAAATGGAAAAGATTCTGTGCCTGGATCCAATCTCAAGGGATGAGCACAGCAGCGCCCAACTTACCTCAGATTTTACAATACTTAACTGAGATGATTCACAAGGGCTTTTCTTTTTCCTCCATCAAAATCCACGCCGCATCCATTTCAGCTCATTATAACACAGAACCTCCCCTCTTCTCACATCCACTGTTCAAGCAGTTCCTCAAAGCGGCCAAAAATTTAAGACCACCCAGGAGAGCCCCAACTCCAGCCTGGGACCTTAACTTTGTATTGGAGAAACTCACTCTTCCTCCTTTCAAGTCAGCTGCTAGTGCAGATTTAAAATTCCTTTCTTGGAAAACAGCCTTTCTTTTAGCAATCACTTCAGCAAGAAGGGTATCTGAATTACAGACCCTTATGGCTGTGGAGCCTTTCATCATCTTTCATGCGGACCAGGTGTCCCTCAGAATCAATCCCTCCTTCATGCCCAAGGTGGTATCCAGTGTGGCTCTCAATCAGTCCATTCATTTGCCAACCTTCTTTCCCAATCCACAGAACAAAGGGGAACGGATACTCCACTCCTTAGATGTGCACAGACAACTTAGATTTTACTTGCACAGGACTAAATCTCAAAGGAAATCTGAACAACTGCTGGTGGCATTTGCTGCAGGGGCAGAGGGGAAGGCTATCTCAAAGCAAACCATTTCTAAATGGATAGGCCATTGCATTCATTTCTGCTGTAAGCACCATGGAAAACCTATCCCACAGGGGATTAGATCCCATTCAACCAGGGCTGCATCTACCTCTACAGCCTTTCTCAGAGGTGTTTCTACCAGGGACATCCTAGAAGCTGCTATCTGGAGTTCTGTACATACCTTCACCAGGTATTATCATTTGCCAATTTTCTCTAAGTCCAGAGCTGGCTTTGCCACTGCAGTCTTGCAGGGTCTTATAGCTGGTCCTAATGCTATCTAAATTCCTCCTCCCATCCTTAGCTTTGAGAATCTATCCAAATGTGATGACTGCAACAGTGAAACACGAAGAACATAGTACAGTTGTGTACACTTACCATAAATGTAGATGTTTGAGTGTATTCACTGTTGCAGTCCTGGTTAGCCTCCCTCCAGCCCCCTGATTTCTTTGGCTATACCTCTACTCTCCTTTACTATGTTTAAAAGCTTTTTGGTGTATTTGCTTTTTTATTGGAGGTATATCCTTGTATATATGTATATGTATGTTTTATTGCTTCCCATTAAGGGGACACCTGACATCTGGGGCAAGAAAAACTGATGTACTGGCGTCGACTGCATGTTTTATACCCCTGATGACCTGACTTCACAGAAGAAGAGACAACAACTGACGCAGGACCCAAGACTTTGTTAATGAGACCGACTGAGGGCTACTGCAAGCAGATAACACAAATATGATGACTGCAACAGTGAATACACTCAAATATCTACATTTATGGTAAGTGTACACAACTGTACTTTTCTTATCACTGCTGTTAAAAAATATGGAATGGATTTTTCAGGTATAGCATTGCTGGTGTTGCATCATGCTTGCATTAAATTAATGTACTTTTCAGTGACTTGATCCATTATATATTATTTGTATGCATGCATAATGTTCACACAAATTTGAAACAGTCTTCTGCTATATAAATAGCAAAGTGATGTGGTGAATCTTGGTTTGCTGTATGGCTCACTAACAAATGATGTGATAGTGTTCAATCTCGCCGTTTGTTCTTACACATGGGTTCGGAGCCGATCCTCGGCTCCGTGCCGGCCTCTTGCAAGCTCTGCATCGAGAAGAAGCTCGAGACAATCTAATACCCACAATCCCCCTCTGCCTTTACCCCAGATCTAGTTTGCCGCTGCTGCGTTCGCATCGCTGGGAGCTAGCTCGAGCATCTAAAGTTAAGATATAACTTATTTTGTTATATTTTATTGGATTTTCTTGTTCTAGTTGATATATATTGATATACTGAGTGATTGTGTGTTGAGTGATTAAATTCTCGGTACCATTAATCTTATTTATCGGTTAGAGTTTTTCGGGGCCTACAACCCTTCTTAAATTTTAAAAGGATTTGACATTTAAACCGGATTTGACACTTTTTTCTCGGATTTGACTATATTACTGGACTTGTCTTTTTCTTGTAAAATGTCTGATAAGGTAAAGTCTGGATTTAAGCGTTGTCAGTGTGGCCAGAAAATGTCAGTGACTGACAACCATAGTTCCTGCGTCTACTGCCTTGGCCCTCTCCACTTGCAAGAGGACTGTTCTATCTGTCACTCTTTTAGTGGGAGGGTCATGACAGATAGGCGCAGGAAACTCATGGACAGAGGTTTATTGAAACCTTCTTTTCAGGAGGCTCTGGATGCTTCTGACCAGGCATCGAAATCCTCTAAGGAATCGAAGACTTCGGAGCACAAGTCATCGGCTCTGAGCTCTTCAGTAAAGGTTAGATCACCGGTTCCACAGACTTCGGGGCCGAGTGTTCAACTGGTATCGGTTCCTGAGCCTCGAGTCTTGGAACCGGTGATGGAGCTCCCTCCTTCGACCTTGTTGAGGTCGGCTCCGTCTTCGGTTCCTTCGACCCGTTCTTCGTCCAAACTCTCTGACATTGATGTGGATCGTGTGGTGCAGAAGTTATTGGAGCATTCGGCCCTGTCCAAACTTATTTCGGTTTCCACCCAGTTGGTGTCGAAACTTGAAGGCCTCCCAGTGTCTCCATCCATTCCTCCTCCGAGACCTGTTCAGTCTTTGGAGCCGGAAGAGGCTGATCTTCTGATTGTGGAGCCCTCGGGTCCAGAACCGTCCTTTTCTCGGTCTGTTCCTCTCACCTCAACTCTGTCGGACCCGATACCGGAGTCTCGGAGCCGACGATCTGTCCTTGGTTCCGGGGCCGAGAGTCGAACCGACGTTTCGGTTCCGAATCTCCCCCTCGGGGCCGTGGCGCGGATTGATTCGGCTCCATCCTCGGGGTCGATGCCTTCGGTGCCTGTGTCGGGGATTCTTCCCATTTCTTCGGAACCGGAAGATTCTTCGATGCGGGACACAGGGGCGTTCGACCTAATGAGGAAGGTGTTGTCTACCCAGACAACCACATCAGTGGAAGCAACCTCTCCTCCCCATAAAGGGCCGTTATCCTCCTTTGCACCCACGGCCACATCCAAGCGTCGGGCACCAGTGTCTCAGCCACCCCTGGAGGGTGCCCCCTCTTCCTCGGAGGCTTCTTCGGATGCTCCCCACGAAGAAGTCCCTAGGAAAAGATTGTGTAAGAGGAGACACTTGGATTCTCCACAGGAATCCTTGACATCTGATACTGACTTAGATGAGTCAGAAGGGTCCCCTAAGTCACCTTCAGAAGATGTCTCTTTTTCGGACATATTGGAGATCCTGAAACAGAGAGGTGACTGGCAGTCCCTTCCCCCTTCTGAGGATGAGTCAGTTTTGCTGAAGGCATTTGGTGCTCGCCCTTCTTCCTCCTGGGTCACTCCGCCCTTCGACGAATTAATGGAACTAATTGCTCGAAGGGCGTGAGAGGCTCCTGACACAGTGGAACCAGTCCCAAGGAAACCCAATAAATACATCACGGCACCTCAGGACAAGTCCTACTTAACAAAAGGAGTTCCAGTGGACGCTATGGTGGTGGCAGCGGCCACGAAAAGGAGATGTCGGAGTCTTCTTCATCTGTCCATCCCCTAATAAAGATTCTAGGACGATGGATAGATACGGAAGCGCATTTTAGTTCAGCTGCTTTTTCCATGCGATCCCTGAACTATTTGACCCATTTTACACGTCTACAGAGGGATCTAGTCAAAGAGTTGGGAGATACCCTCCAGGGTACTACAGATGCGGCTGTCTCAGAGAAAGTGACAGCGCAACTTAATACCCTTACATCTATTGTGAACTCGTCCATGAGGCTGATTTCCTACGCAGCCGAAGGTTCGAGTAGGGCAGCAGCTTCAGCGATTGCTCTTCGCAGACAATCCTGGATGCGCTTATGTTCCTTTCGCGGAAGCCTTCAAGTCTTCCTTTACTAACGCCCCATTTGACGGTGCCACTCTCTTTGGCCCCAAAGTAAAGGAGACCCTTACCCGGTGTGAACAGGAGGGAAAGACTCTGTCTGCTGTCGGAGTCCGTTTTCCACCCCAACCAGACCGTACCCCAAAGGGCAACGTGGTGGAAAAATGTGGTTTGAAAACCCCAAGGATCTTTCCCAGGCACACAGGGAGATGCCCCTCTAGAGGCAGAGGAGGGGGCAGAGGTGGAAGACGCCGCCCTGGCGGCAGAGGGGTCCGCAACATCAAGGTGACAGGGAGACACTCCTGGTAAACCTTTCCAGCACTCCTGAGAGGAGGCCCGACTGTCCTGCTCTGGAGGCAGTCGGGGTCGCTTAGCTTTATACCCCCAGGCCTGGCAAAATATAACTACAGACAAGTGGGTAAAAAGCGTGGTTACCAGAGGTTACAACATACCCTTTCTATCCCATCCCATCCCAAAGAAAAGACTCCCAGATGTACCGCCCCATCTGCGAGAGCCAGCAGCTATAGAAATTTCAAAGCTGCTAGAAAAAGAGTCATCCAACCAGTCCCAGCGGACCAGCAAGGATTCGGGACTTACTCAAGGTTCTTTTTAGTTCCAAAGAAAACAGGGGACTGGAGGCCCATTCTGGACCTAAGCTACCTCAATGCCTTCGTCAGGAAAGAAAAGTTCCGAATGGTCACGCTTCAATCGATCCTTCCATTCTTACAGAAGGACGACTGGATGTGCTCAATAGATCTAGAAGATGCATACTACCACATCAAAATGGCCAGGGCATCCAGAGATCATTTGCGCTTCGGCTGGGGCCAGTCACTTTCAATTTCGAGCCCTGCCCTTTGGTCTGACCTCAGCCCCCAGGGTCTTCACCAAATGCATGGCAGTGGTAGCGTCTCACTTGAGACGCCAAGGATTCCAGGTGTTTCCGTATCTGGACGACTGGCTCCTTTCTGCCACCACCCAGCGTCAACTATTACAGGCCAGAGACTTTACTCTTCAACTGTGTGTCCACCTAGGAATTTCCGTAAACTTCGGAAAATCCTTGCTTCAGCCATCACAAAATATCTTGTTCATAGGAGCAGAATTAAACACACGTCAGTTAATTCTAAGACTTCCCCCAGAAAGGATACTATCACTTCAGACTCACATACGTCTTCTACTTTTGTCAAGGAAATCTCCAGCAAAACTGGTACTGAAGGTGTTGGGACTCATGTCAGCCTCCCTTATTGCAATACCCTTGGGAAGGCCGCACATGAGAGTCCTACAATGGCTACTGTTTGCACAATGGTCGTTTCAACAACTACCTCTAACACACGAGATTCTTTTAACGAAGACATGCAAAACAGATCTAAACTGGTGGCTTCAAACGTGCAACCTTTCCAAGGGGAGACCATTTGTGCTACCCACGCCTACAGTTACGGTGACCACGGACGCTTCCCTGATAGGGTGGGGGGGCATCTTTCAGGGACAGACAGTCCAAGGCGAATGGACCAATTTGGAGTACAATCTGCACATCAATGTTCTAGAGTTGAGGGCAGTGTTTCTAGCGTTGCAACACTTTGCTCCCCTTCTTCCTCTGGGAACTATTGCAGTTCAGACGGACAACATGTCTGTAGTCTGGTGCATAAACAAGCAAGGGGGAACCAAGTCCTATCAGCTATGCAGAGAGGCCATGAGAATCTGGCAGTGGGCGGAGTCCACGGGTCGCTTTCTAATAGCAACGCACATCCCGGGGTCATCCAACGTCATAGCCGACAGGCTGAGCAGCGCAATTCTGTTACCGCACGAGTGGTCCCTAAAACAGTCAGTGGCGAAAAGGATTTTTCGCACGTGGGGCCAGCCTTCCTGCGATCTGTTTGCGTCTCCAATGAACGCCAAATGCAGGAGCTACTTTGCCCTATTACCCCTCCAGGGGAAGTCCCCAGGGACGCACTGATTCACGATTGGCCCCGGGACTCCTGTGCATTTCCTCCATTTCCTCTGATATCAAAGTTTCTCCAGAAAGCCAGAAACCTACACAGGACAATAATCCTCATTGCCCCATTCTGGCCTCGTCAAATTTGGTTTCCCTTCCTGAAGACACACTGCATTCGGGGACCCTGGATTCTGGACCCAGAGCCAGATCTATTGACTCACTCATCAGGGGCTCCCCATCCCGCGCTCCTGTCCCTCCATCTAGCAGCTTGGCTGCTCCAATTCCCAACTTAGCCAGGTCTGATCTTTTGTCGCCAGCAGTTCAGAATATATTGGTGGCTTCTCATAAAGCTTCCACTACTAAAACATATTCTAGTAAATGGAAGCGATTTGTATTCTGGGAATACACACCAAGTGGATCCTTTTATAGCTCCTTTGAATAAAATATTAGAGTTTTTAACGGACTTATTCCATCAGGGTGCTTCTCCTGCTACACTAAGAGTTCAATTGGCTGCCATTTCAAATTTCCATGTGGAAGAATGTGGGGCTCCTGTTATGGCTCACAGACTTTGTAAAGCCTTTTAAAAGGGGTTTTTCATATTAGACCACCAGTCAGATCTCCTACGTCACCTTGGAGTCTAAACTTGTTGTTATCCAAATTAATGTTGCACCCCTTTGAACCTGCCTCTTCTTGCCCATTAAAATTTTTGTCCTGGAAGACTCTCTTTTTGGTAGCCATTACTTCTGCTAGGCGAGTATCTGAACTTCAGGCTCTATCCATCAAGCACCCTTATTTGATCTTTCACTCTGACAGAGTTTCTCTTCGAACAAATTCATCCTTCCTCCCTAAAGTGTGTTCTATTAACAATATTAATCAGTCCATTAAATTACCCACCTTCTTCAAAAATCACTCCAACAAAATGGAGTATATGTTGCACAAATTAGGTGTTCACAGACAACTAAGATTTTACTTGGATAGAACAAAAGATCACAGAAAAACTGATCAACTTTTTGTGGCCTTTGCTGATAGCAGGAAAGGACTAGCGGTTACCAAAAGAACTCTTTCTAAGTGGCTAACGGATTGTATAATCTATGTCTATGATTCCTCAAATCTAACTCTCTTACACAAACCCAAGGGACATTCCACAAGGTCAGTGTCTACATCTCTGGCTCATGCAGCCCGCCTACCACTAGATGCTATTTGTGCGGCTGCTACTTGGTCTAAGCCACATACATTCATTTCTCATTATAAGGTAGACAAGGCTTCTAGGGACAGGGCAACCTTTGGTTCCACTGTGCTCAAGAACGTCCTTCCGTGAGTTCCTCAGGAACAAGGAGCTAAGGACGCTACCCATGTGTAAGAACAACGGCGAGATTGAACACTATCACATATAGAAGTTATGTCCTTACCATAACGTTCCATGTGGAGTGTTCATCTCGCCTTTGTTCTTGCATTCCCACCCTCCCGCCCTAAAGAAGAACGTTCTTTGATGCCTGGCCGGGAGCATCCTGCTACTGCTGGCAGATGTTATGTACATAGTTGACATATATATATATATATATATATATATATATATATATATATATATATATATATATATATATGTCTATTTCTTCTTTTATATATATAGTTATGTATAGACTCTTATTTCTGTGCATATGTGATGTAAGCATGAATGTGCTCTCTCTGGAGATTGGTTTGCTTGCAAACTAGATCTGAGGTAAAGGCAGAGGGGGATTGTGGGTATTAGATTGTCTCGAGCTTCTTCTCGATGCAGAGCTTGCAAGAGGCCGGCACGGAGCTGAGGATCGGCTCCGAACTCATGTGTAAGAACAAAGGCGAGATGAACACTCCACATGGAACGTTATGGTAAGGACATAACTTCTATTTTCTGCCCGTCAGCTCCAAGGTGCAGGGTTCAGTTCTGACCTCTTTTTTACTGTGTTTGTGGGATTTTATTTTGTCTATCTTGACCAAGTGAGTTTTTCCCGAGTACCTTGGTTTAATGTGTTCTGCCCAAAACATGATAGTTCTGTAGCTTGTCTATGGTTTGCAATAGTGTTATGCTTATCTTTGCCCATGTATACAGTATTACATCTGAAAATGTCTGCAGTGAGTTTGCTTACCTGTTTAATAAATTATGTCTCTTTCACTGACCATTTTAATTGCATGATATGTTTTGTCATATATTGACCATACATTTTGTAGCCATTATCATTGTAATGTAAGCTATCTGAAACATTTAAAAACATGTTTCATGACTAATATTTTCCTTAGAATTTATGTGACTTATTTATAAATAACCATATCAGTACTGGTGTACTTTGGAAAGGAACATATGAATAAAACTAGGCAAGAGATCATGAGAACCATAAGATGCCTAGCCATATACACCTTTAAGCAGACAAAGTTAAAACTTCTTGCCAACCTAGTCAAGCACTCAATACTGCTTTCCTGCCAAATTGAGCAGTGCCGTACATAATAACGCTGGTATAAGTTTGTATTTACCTGTCCATTCACCAAGATTAATCTTAAAGGTAGCCATAGTAGTGATTTGTTTGACCTGTAGCAAAGTTTATTTCATATGCTGGGAATATGTTATCTTAGGAACCTACATCTTCAGTGAGTCTTGTTTATGGTTTAGTATAGATTTAGGTCCTTACTGTAGGTGTTTGTAGTGGCACTGGTTTTGTGAAGAAATATGTTAAGTAGGATTGGGTCTTTCATGGCTCAAAAAACTAGACACTGGCCACAGCTGGTAGGCTGAGAATAAGGAGAGTCATGTTAATCTTTTGAGGCCTGTAATTTTCTTGGTTAGAAATCTTTAGGGCCTTTCCAGTCAAGCAGTGTGTTTGGATTTCTACATACCAAAGGGGGGCATTGTATTCAATGATGGGCCTAATGAGGGAAGAATACAGGGGTAGGATGATTTATTTGGCTCTTGAAGATATTCCTTTGGTAATTAACTTTGTTAGATATAAGGATTTTTTCACTGTGGTGGAAACATGAGTGAATCAGAGAGCATTGTCCAGATAAGTACTCAGGTCTCTTATGACTGTTTCTGTCTGAAGAGAAGTACCAGTTATAACATATGAGATGAGGCAGTTTTTTTAAATAATACTATGTTGCACTTTTTGCATTTTACTTGAGAACATTTTCAGTACATCAGGTGTGTGCATATTCCAACCCTTGCTGGAGCTCTTCAGTGTCAGCGGACGAGCAGATAACAGTATAGAGCTTGCAGTAATCAACAAACCTATGCAGTCACTCTTCTGGAATGTTGGCTTGGATGTCTGCAAAATAAATGCCAAACAGGAGGGAGCCTAGCATAGATCCCTGTGACACCCAACTTGCTACAATTTTACATTTAGAGAGTGTATAAGCAACTTTCACATCCTGGGATCTGTAAGATAGCCAAGTTGCAATCCAGCAGGCAGTGCACGGTTTTGATTAAGTTTGTTTAATATTTCAATAATTCCAGCATGAGGAATAGTATCAAAAGCTTTAACCAGGTCAAGATTAGCAGTGTGCGACTTCAAAGAATTTTTCCTCGGGAGACAGCAAATGTTGGAGGTGTGATGGGGTAGAAAGAGGTAAGTGGGAACATACTTCCAGGGAGTGTAATGAGTAGATAGACTTTAACGATTCTCTGCAGACTGCTCTGTCAGATATGCTGAGTGAGCAAGTTGGAGTGACTAGAAAAATTATTTTTTAAGCTATGATACAAAGTCAGAATTGTCTAGACATAGTAAGGCCTTGCTGAGTCTAATTATGATGGCTGCCCAAAAAGCAATTACTAACAAATGGAAATCAAAGTCTAAACCAATTTTACTAGAAGTAGTGAAGATAGTAACAGAGTTAAAACAACTGGAACTGGGATCTTTAGAAAAGGGTAGGAGCAAATTACATAGGAAAAAAAGGGGACTGTGGTATCAATACATGCAGAGCAGGAATGAAGTTTAAAAAAGGCAGG
Organism: Protopterus annectens; assembly: GCF_019279795.1. NCBI lineage: Eukaryota > Metazoa > Chordata > Ceratodontiformes > Protopteridae > Protopterus > Protopterus annectens. The sequence goes on along the minus strand of NC_056751.1, from coordinate 20,118,450 downwards.
ATATGAATGAGCTATGCCATGGCTGACTAACAGTGACTGGATATGTTAAAAGTGATGTATAATGTTTGCAGCTACAGTTGTGTCGCACGGTTTGGAATGTATAATGTTTGCAACTATTGAGATTGTGTCACTGTGGTTTATTGTCATTTATATAAATGTAACATGGCCTATGTCACCTTTCTAAAACTCTCCTTGCCATGTATAATTATATCATCTCGAAAGGGATTACTGATAAGTATATGAACAATTCGAAAACAATATTCATCCCAAAACCAAACTCTGACAAGTCCAACCCTCTCTGCTCTAGGCCCATCGCCCTTATTAACGTTGACATCAAAATCTAATCTACCATTTTTGCTAATAGAATTCAGAAAGTTATAGCTACAGTCATTTCTTCTGAACAGTTGGGATTTATGAAACAGAGGCAGCTATGTGACAATACTCTTACCATAAACACATTAATGTTGTTTCTAAAAAGTGATAACCACCCGCGTTATGCACTCACCCTAGATGCTACCAAAGCCTTTGATAACGTTGATCTAAACTTCCTTTACCTAACCATGAAATTCTTTAACTTTCCTGATCTTATTATCAACACTATTAAGATGCTTTATAACAATGCCTCTACTTCCCTGTATATAAATAAAACTTTATCACGCCCTATTAAAATTACCAATGGCATTAGGCAGGGCTGCTCACTCTCACCTTATCTTTTCAATTTATATCTGGAACCTTTCCTTCTCTGGATTAAACAAAAGACTTATCACCATATCCCAAAAGTCTTCAACATTGATATAAATTACTCTGCATTTGCAGATGACCTAAATATCTATTTTGAGCTTCCTAACACCGATCTTCATAAAATTCGAAGTTCTATTAATCTTTTTACTGAGGCTGCTAATTATAAATTAAACCCTGCAAAATCATCTATTTTTCCATTAAACCCTGCAAACCATTTAGAATATTAATTCCCCCTGTCTGACATTCCTCTCAAATAACCACTTAAATACCTAGGAATAAATTTCACACACCCTCACTAAGAACTAATAAAAGCAAACCTATATAGAGTTTGGGATCAGATAAATAACGATCTAACTAGATGGAAAAACATCAATCTTTCTTTGCTATCAAAATCTGCTATCATTAAAATGAATATTTTGCCTAGAATCCTTTTTCATCTTAACTCCATCTTCTTAAATGTTCCAAAAATTTTTTTTCCAGAAAAATGGAAACCACAATCTCAAAGTTTTTATGCTTCCCTAAATCAACCAGAATATCATACAGGAATCTAATTACCCCAAAGAACAAAGGTGGTTTAAGTCTCCCAGACTTTAATTTATATTACCATATCATTAATGCTAGCTGTCTAATTCAAATAGCCTGCTATGATCCCTCTGCTGAATCGTGGTACCCAGCCTGGATCAAAATCTGGTGCAACTATATATATTCGTTAAAACTCAATCCACATGCTGTCCCTTTTCTAGCACCTGATGGTGACTACAAGTTCAAGATCTTGCCTACACTAAAGAACAAAATTTGCATCTTTCAAACTCTGATGACCTCCTTAAAATTGCACAGTACTATTCCCATTCTCCAACCTATTCACCTAAACCCTAACTTAAAAATCAATAATAAAATGATCGATCTAACAAACTTCCCTATTGTTAAGAAAGCCATAGTTTGGCACTTTTATAACTCTAAAAATGTTGCCGAGGTCAAAGCTTTATTTGGTGCTCCTAACAAATATGATCCTATCTTAAGACAAATTAGCTCACTTATACAACAAAAATTCTCTAACTATAGAGTGAAGGAGCAAGACATTATAGTATCACAATCTATCATTAAATCACTTTCCCTATGGAACAAAATGATTTTGAATACCTATAAACTTGTGTCAAGCATTAAGTATGATCATTCACTTCTATTTTCCAAATATTGGGATGGTATACAAGGAGAAATTTCTATGGAGTCTAAGTGCAAAGCAATCAATAATACCCTGAATCTAACCCCCTTCAAAAACCTAATTTACACCCAGCTTATGATAAACAATAATTCCTACTATACCCCAGCAGTCTTACTGAAATTTGGATACAATAAAAACCTAACCTGTCCATTCTATTCCCTCCCACATGTAGATATACTTCACATCTTTTGGAGCTGTAAAAATATTTACAAACTTTGGTGTTCTCTCAGAACTCAGTTGGAAAAAATGGGATACGAAAAAAACACATTCTCTTGGCAAACCATGATTTTAAATATAATTCCTAAATCTCTTAAGGGTATCCATCGCTACATCTGTGTTACAGCCTGCGCCCTTCTCAAATGTTTTATAGCCAAGAATTGGGTCAATCCCTCAACAATAACTTGGGAAAACTTTACATCAATGGCAATCAAATATATATATGCACATAAGTTATGCAATAATAACAAAAAGAAAAAAGAATATTTTCAGAATTACTGGGGTAGACTTTTTGACCTAATCCCAACTAAATAATCTTCCAAAATGTGGGTCACTAACACTGCATTCCAGGAAATCCTCCATCAGTATCATATCTGGCCCTATAACCATTAGACATTGTTACCGTCACACGGTAACTTTTGATTTTACAAAATATTTTGTTATATTATTTTGTTATCCTCTGGCATTCATGGTGTAAATATGTTGTAAATATTGTATAAATAGAAGTACATGGTGTAAATAGTTGTTTTTTATGGTTATACCCTCCTTGCCACTTTTCTTTCTTCTTAAGACAGTCATATATTCTTCCTTCCAAGCCACTTCCATTTGTATCTCTAGACTTTGACTGTAATAGGTTATCGGGGGTCTTTACTGCTTATATTGGTCTCTAAGATGTAAGTTTCCCTGTAAGATAACTGCTGTTTCATAAATGCATAGTTTTTTGTACTAACTGTTACATATATACCTATACTTTACTGCTTCCTGTAATGACTTACAATTTTTCCTTTGTATGTTTGAAAAGTTTGAAAAATTTAATAAAAATATATTTGGAAAAAACATGGCCTATGTCATACATGATAATTTAATAAAGATGTTACTTGTTTTTTTAAAAAAAAGATTATCAGTATGCACAGAAAGACAGCAGTCCACAGCTTCTGTAACCTTTTCATATAAGCTTACTAGTTTCAGGAGGCAGAACTCACCCTTCACAAAACCAGACTGAGTGGGGTTTAGTTCAAGTAAGTTGCCTATGTGTATATAAATGAGTTCTGCTGTGATATATGTGCCATAACTTTGCATATAAGGGTGGTGAGGCTGATCGGTCTATAGTTACCTGGGTCTGTTAAGGGATCACCCTTTTGTAGAGGAGTCACAGTGACTGTTATCCAGGCATCAGGCCCAAACACTGTAGACAAAAGGACACTGGCAGGTATACATTATAGCATACACTGTGGCCAGCCAGGGGATAGCAAAAGCAAATATGTTGTCCATTCTCCACCCCAAACGGGAATGCTTTTCCCAATAGTAATTAGCACACTGGCTTAGTTATAAGGAGATTACTGTGCTTGGGGAGGGTTGTGTGTAAATACAGTGGAGCAGAGTAAAATAAAGCATTCCCAAGTGTAGTTTGCACACTCAGACAGGAAGGCTAAGGACAAGGGGAATGCAAGAATTAATTAAAATCTATTTTTATTGGCTGCATCTGGGTACTTATGTGGCCATCAGCTTAATTCACCTTAAATAAATCTGCAGCTAATATCCTAATTATTTTCTTACATGGTTTCTTTCTGAGTGGGGGATCATTCACTGCCCCCGTATGCATGGATTTGCTTTTCAGTATAGCTTACTAAATTGCCAAACTTGCCCTGAAATAGTGCTGGTAGATAACTCAGCCTCAAGTCCACTCTGATGTGCATGTTTAGTATGCACTCTGAAACATACATGAATATTTTCTGATGTTCTTCGTGTTTCACTGTTGCAGTCATCACACTTGAGTTATCTGCCTGCAGGTAGCCCTCAGTTGGCCCAAATAACAGAGACTTAGTATTTCTGCATTGGTTGCTGTCAGTCCAGGACTGACATCAGGTCGTCAGGGGTATAAAAACAGGCAGCCGACACCATTACATCAGTCTTTCTTGCCGAGGAGCCCAAAGCAGAAGCAGTTCACACAAGTGCCAGTCAGCAGCTACCTGAGTTTTTGTTTCCGAATTGAATCATCCTGAAGTCTTCTAAAGCTAAGTACCCCACTGGGGATCCTGTTTTCTTGCTCTAATCGATGTCAGAAAAAGTTAACAATTGTCTTGCCTATGGAAAGTAAATACCACACCGAGATTTCCATTTTTACTGTGTCACTTGTTTAGGCCCAGACCACGACGTCCATCTCTCTCGGTTTTGTGCCTTGTTCAACGCCTGAACTATTCGTCGTCGGGCCCTTCTTATCACTAAATACTTTCTCAGTCGTTCTCCGTATTCCGAAATGGCTTCGGTAACCCATCCGACTACCAGTCTTCTGAAAAAACGTAAGGTTAAAGACAGAGACAGATCGCACAGGTCCAAAACTGCCAATGATGCTTCCGTTAAGCTAGTCGCCAGTTCGCCGGTACTCAGTGAAGCGCTTTCGCAGCCCCTGATGCCTACTTCACTGGATTTGCAGGCCACTACCAAGATCTGTTCAGAGTCCGGTATGCCGCGAGACTCTTCTTCGACTATGGAACCTGCTGATGTCTCTACCTTGGATGGGTCCTGAGCCGCTGAGTAGGCACCGGCTACTGAGGAAGTTCTTCGCATTACCGATATTCGACACAAATCGATGACTTCTTTCACGTCTTCAGTTCTGTCTAAAACTACCGAATTTCTAAGGCCAAGAGTACGAGCTCTGCCCCTAAAAAAATGACCACCCAAACTCAAGCACCTGCTTCCTTGCCACAACAATAAATGCTTAAAATGGCAGAAGACCTGATTATGCTGATTAGGGGAAGCCAGCCTTTCCCTGCTAAGAGGAAAAAGAGACATATCCCCAGCAGCTTTAACAGACCAAGAGTCTGATGACTCTGAGGTATCTGATTATGAAGACATGCATTTATCTGCTTATGAGGATTCAGATGCAGAGTAATCCATACCCCTCTGCTTCTCCTTCAGAGGATTTTTCTTTAGGTGAAACCTTCCATAATTTAAGAGAACATTTCCACTGGGAATGCCAAGACTATCCTCAGTCCAAAAAGAGACTCAGAGAATTTCTAGATTTGCCACAACATAGACCTTTAGCAATACCCCCAGTTCTAGATGTTGTGGATGATGTCTTTATGGAATCCAGTCTAACTCCTGATACTTTACCCCCTTCTTCTAGGAAACCAGACAGGTACAACAGAGTTCCTGACTCTCACAAATTCCTTTTCAAAAATCCTACTGCTGACCCAGAGATCATCTCCCAGGGGCCTAAAGGTATCAAAGCAACTACAGGTAAGAATCCCACCCCTTCAGACAGGGATTCCAGAGCTTTAGACAGATGGGATATAAAAGTATGTAACTCTCGCCATTAGGGCATTGAATTGCCAGTTTCACATGCTAAAGTACCAGCAACATATTATGGAACTTATTAATCAAAAATTAGCTACCTTTACAGACTGTGCAGAAAATAAAGAATTACAAGAGCTTATGCAAGTCAGCAAGCATACTTTGCAATGTGGCTTTGATGCCCTAGAAGCATCTTGCAGGGCAGCAGTCACTGGTTCTGTACTGAGAAGGCATGCTTGGCTTAAGGAGCAGACCTTGCCAGACCATGTCATATCAAAATTACTAGACTCTCCTTTGAACAAGGATAATCTGTTTGGCACCAAAGCAGAAGAGGTTCTTAAAAAAGATGGAAGAAAAAGCTAAATCTATGCAGACAGTCAAAGAATTCTTGCAAGTACAGCCTCCTAGATTCAGTAGGCATTGCCCCTCAAAACATTGGTCCTTTCCAGCCCCCTCAAGGCCATCTCAAACTAGACCCTGGTGAAACGGACCCCCAGACTACAGTCTCAGGGTATGCAGAGATCTAAGCAATGGGGTGCCTCCACTTCAAAAACAGGGAGTGCTAAACCACCCCCTTAAGGAAAGAATTCACAATGACTTCTCAACTCCTCTCCTCGCCTCTGCCCAACTGCTCGTGCCTCTAGGAGGAAAACTTGCCTATCATGCAAAAAACTAGACTTCTATCACCAAAGACCACTGGGTCCTCAACATTGTATCCCAGGGGTACAAAATTTACTTCCACTCCCTGCCAACCCCAAAAGGGTTCCCAGATCTACCTCCAAACCAGTGGGCAGAGGCAGAAAACCAAGTTCAGTCCCTGCTCTCCATAAGGGCAATTCAACCTGTTCCTGCAGAACAGATAGGTCAAGGGTTCTATTCCAGACTTTTCCTGGTAGCCAGAAAAGAGGGCACTTGGCGCCAAATCCTAGATCTCTACATTCTAAACACCTTCCCGGTGGTACCAAAATTCATAATGCTCACCCTTCAGCAGCTGCTTCCTATGCTGGCTAAAGATGCTTGGTTAGCCACCCTAAACCTAAAAAAAAGCCTATATGCACATCCCTATCAGGGACTCATGCAGGAAATACCTACAATTCAGGGCAAGATCTATGCATTATCAGTTCTCTGCACTTCCCTTTGGCTTATCCACTGCTCCCAGAGTATTCACAAAATGCCTGGCACCAGTCATTGCCTACTGCAGACAGAGAAAAATTCAAATTTGCCAGTACTTGGACAACTGCTTGATTCAGGCAGATAGTCAGGAAATACTGTTGCAGCACCTGACATTTGTAAAGAACCTTCTAACCTCCCTGGGGTACACTATTAACGAGAAGAAATCAAAACTAGTCCCCAGTCAAAAGATTGTATTCCTAGGAGCAAGCTTAGACATAGCATCCCAGATGGCATTCCTTACTCCAGAAAAACAAGCCTATCTGACAGGCTACTTTACTCAAATGGCCACCAGAAGCCAGCTATCTGCAAGGAAAATCCTGCAGGCCCTAGGGTTCATGACCTCTTGCATTCTACTAATTCCATATGCCAGACTGCATATGAGGAAACTTCAATGGTACTTGAAAAGTCTTTAGTGCCAACATTCTCAGGACCTGGAAACTGTAATTCTTATCATATCTTGTCTAAGGACAAAGTTTCTTTGGTGGGCAGAAGCATGCAACCGCAGCAAGGGACTTCACTTTACTCAACCCCATGCCACCCAGACCCTAACCACAGACACATCAGACTGTTCCTGGGGGGGCACACCTGGAGGACAAGTGCATTCAGGGCCACTGGAGTCCAAGTCAAATTCATCTGCACATCAACCAAAAAGAGATGCTAGCTGTCCAGCATGCTCTAACAGCTTTCAGATTCCTACTCTCACCAGGACTCATGCTAATAAAAACAGGCAACACCATGTGGTACATCAACAAGCAGGGGGAACCCACTCTTACCCACTCTGCAGGCTAGCCATGGACCTGTGGAACATGGCCCTGGACATGCAGGTCCATCTGCAAGCTCAATTCCTGCCAGGCAAACAAAACTCACTGGCAGACGACTTAAGCAGAAATCTCCTAGACCCACATGAGTGGCAATTAGAGCCCAGCACCTTCAGCTTTCTGACTCAGAAATGGGGGACCCCAGAGGTGGATCTCTTTACTTCCCCCTGCAATCACCAGCTCAGCAAATTCTGCACCCGGACACCTCACAGCAGGGCCTGGAAAGTGGGTGC